>NC_039364.1:269192380-269198584 GCF_003573695.1 Papaver somniferum | reverse complement strand
TGCTGTGAGCTTAAACTGACTTGCACATGTCACATTTGATGGAATCTGAGCTTATATTTTGACCTAGAACTTTGTAGGTACGTTCTAAGCAAACCTTCACGAGACTTCAACTCGTCCACTAGGGACACTTAGTGGTTTAAAAGGCTTAGTGCATACGCTAAATGCATTCGAGAGACCAGCGACAGTGGTATAGGTAGGATTTCCTTAGTTTTGTTTAACTTGAGGACAAGTAAAATTCAGGTTTGGGGGTATTTGATGAGTGCTAAAAAGTGCATATTTCTATATATTTTTCTTGGCATTTAACTCATCTTTTGTGCATTAATTCTACATTTTATCCCATATTCTGTGTTTTCGTTGTTTTCAAGAATAAATACTTTTCTTAATTAATTTTGCATTTTTAGGTACTAAATAAAGCCTGGTTAACTCATGGAGCGAAAAGAGCAAAGGAACGACAAAGACTCTCGCTAGGAGGAAGCGAAGAATGATGTTTGCAAGAGACGGATCAACGAGAAGTGGGCTTGAAGAGGAAGAATTGTTCTTAAAGAAGATATGGGCTTGGCATACCCAAGGCCCAAAACCCCTACCCAAATCCATTTCCATTATCCATACCCATTTCCATGAGAGCCGTCAGATTGGATCCATCTTGTCATCCAACGGTCGCCTCATCATTGTGCATCAAAATCCGAAGCTCCTGTCAAACACCATAGTACCTAACTCCATCTGAAGCCGTCAATTTTGTTGTATCTCATAATCCAACGGTCACTACATACCTCTCCATCGTAGCCGTTCGATTCAATCTATATGGGATCATCCAACGCTCTTTACTCGATGTTCATCAAAGTTCGCTATCCCCGCTTCACACCCTAGCAACCGAACACCTACACCCCAAACAAACAGACCCTAATCCCATTTCCATCGAGTTTTTCCCCTCTCTTCTTCCCAAATTCTCTGCAACAGTCATCCCCCGACAGTTGCAGAACCACCACCACCATACCCTGTCTCTGCAACTGCCACCACCTCACCTTCTGCGCCACCATCACCTCTTCCCCGACCATCGCAAAAACCACCATCGCATCCCCCTACCTCTCTAGCCACTTATTACATCAACTTCTCAACCCTAGAACCCTAGTGTAGAAGTTGATGAAATAGGTGAGGTTAGAGACAGAAATTGAAGCATGAGAGAGAAGCAGGAAGGTCAGAGGAAGCATGGGTCGAGAAGACTTGGGAGAGATTTCAGCAAATTAGGTGAGAATTGCCAACCCTAATTTCAACTGATTTGGGGGGATTTTTGAGGAACCCTAATTTTTGGGGAAAAGTGTATTGTAACTATAAATATGGGTGTGGGATGAGTGTAGAACATCTTTGGACTAGCCAATAGACATTTGAAGAAATTTTAATTACAATTTCAAATTCAGTCCCTTTATCACAGTTGATTATTTTGAATGTTATGTGTGTGTTGTTTGAATTATCCTGTATGATGTTTATTGTTGTTCACAAGTTTAGCATGAGCTAAACTGCATTAGGCTGAGGCTCAGATGAAGCCTAGTGCATTGTCAAATGGTGAATTGCTAGGATAGTTATCCTGATGTATGTTTTGATTGAGCAATGGGAAGAGATTAATGCTCATAGTGCCTGTGATTGATTGTTCTGTCAAAACACAGTCAATGCTAGGGGCAAACTAGTTAGCAAATTAGTTTTCCTCCCATTCTAGATGTATGCATAGGATTTTCAACTCAACCTAGGATCACACTGCTTGGCTAGGACACAAAGGTGGATTCTAAGCCTTAGCTTAGCCACAATCCCTTTTACAGTCACTTAAATTCAGTTATGTTTTGCTTCCTGTTCAGTTTATCTCCTTGCTTGTTTTGCCTGTTTTTCTTGCATTTTGAAGCTGTTGTGCACTGAAATCAGTGCACAAACTCACCCCTTCCCTTGGCTCACAGCCTTGGTTCATGCCATTTGTCCTCTTTGTTTGACTGCCACTATAACATTGTGATCTTGCATATTGTTTTACATCATCTGCCAGCATAGTTTAACTTCTTTATGCTCCCACTCCCTGTGGACTAACCCCTTGCTTACCTTCTATACTAAAACTTGGCCTTGTATACTTACAAGAGTTTTTGTGTGTTTTCCATTTTCACACCAGATCCCAACCTCAATAATAACTTTCACAAGTCTACCTCTTCTAAAATGAACATTGAGAGGGTCAATAGACATTTTCCTCCAAACATGAACATATAGTTCGTTAATGACTGCAACATCTGGTGCTAAAGTTGGAGGTTTCCAAAATTTACACAATTTTTTTTGTGGGTGAGTCTCAAATCATAAAGGAACTCTGGGGTTATATTTTTGCAGAGACTATAAGAACCTTTTACTAGTCCAAGGTGACTTCTAAATAATCCCCCCTCCTACTTCTCGTAACTATTAAACTTAAAAACATGGAGATTAACTCCCATGGTATTGATTTTAATGCTTAATCCAGATGATGTTTATGTCTTCATGAACATTCATAAAATCAATAGGTGAAGAGGACATAGCTTTACCAATAATAGTACTAGACCATACATTTGCCGCATTGTCAACATCCTTAGCAGGAACGAAACTTCTTCGTTGGGGTTTAGTTGAACTAGATTTGATGTATGCAATTGTATTTGAGAGGTGATAGCAGCAACGTGGAACTGTGAATTAGTACCAATTGTGTATTTTTTTTAACCTTGATGTTTACAGGAAAAAGGATGGGTAGGAAGCTAGGATTTGGAGCCTAACTCTCTTATCAGAATACCGAATTGGGGAGTAACTTAAATAGCTTACTGAAAGAGATTTTTGTGGAGAATATTTTTCCACGTAAAAAGAGTTGTAGCAAAATGTGGCTTAAATTTAGGGATAATTGAGTAAATATTAGTTGGACTAGTGGACCAATAAGAAAATATCACGATGAGGGCCAAAGAGACTAAAATGAGAGTAACCATTGCAGTGATGGTGGAAATACGTTAGGAAATTGGAGGAGAACAAACAATAAAACAATAGAAAAATGAACAATGAACAAAAAAGGTAGAGCTTTTTCAAATATAATTCAGTATTTGGTAAATGCACAACTGTTGGATTCCCAATATAACTTTAGGCTAGTTGACCAAATTAGTTTTGTTGAGTAGCACCTCATCCGGAAAAAAGCACAACTCTATAATTGGCGAGTGCAAAACTGTTTTAAATGATACACATAACCTGGACAAATAAGCATTGCATAACAACTAAAATTAGTTCCATAGGAACAAAAACAATAAAAAGACAAAATAGATGTAAGAAGAAGTGAAAAGGAAGAAATCGAACTCTACCTTCTGAAATCAAGATTCAATATTCGAAAAAGTGTGCTTCACTTCAAGCATTGGAGATCCACTTCCATTCTACTTGTTCTTGGTCAATTTATTAACTATTATTTTGATCTTTCAGTTTTCTGCTGTTATATATCCTTCTTCTTTATTAATGCAGGGTTTGGAGATATATGATTAAAAAAAATTAAGAATTATCCTATACAATGTGCTCTATAGTGTGTAATTACAAAGAAAAAAATAATAAACCGAGGTAATGAGTCTCCTTAACCCTTCTGATCGTGTCAACATAGCAATAATTAAGTATTTATGTCCCCGGTTGGAAATGGGAAATCTATGCGCATTTAGAAGGATAATTGGATCCCCAATATGCATAAACCCCCATCTTCTAATTTATATTCTTCAAATATGGTCCATGTCACCATGATTTAAAATGTTGGAATATGAGTACCATAACCACTCTATTTGATAGTGACACTGTTGGCAGGATTAATAAAATCGGGATTCTTTTCTCTGGAGAAGATAGACTAAGATGGGAACCTAGCAATAATGGTAACTTTACTGTTAAGTCATCCTATAGAGTAATCATATAGGAAAATCTTATTGCTAATCCTAGTAGAGATAATATGTCTTATAAACTAGAAAGATTTCTGGAGACATAAATTACCACCTAGAGTCCATCACTTTATGTGGAAATTCTTACCTAACTGCTTACCAACAAAATCTAGATTGGCTAGGTTTACTGTGTATCAAAACAATATTTGCTCTTTGTGTGACCAAGATATAAAATGTCCTCAGCATTTGTTTCTTGACTGCACTATTGTTAGGAATGTGTGGAATAAATTCTTTGTTGAGACAACTCCTGAATAGTAACCTGTATGATTGCAAAATCGATTTAGAAAAGGCTTTTGATAACGTTAAATGGTCTTTTTTAATGGAGACTCTTCAAAAAATGGGTTTTGGTAGTATTTGGCAGAAATGGATCTATGGTTGTATATCTAAGGTCCCATTTTCTGTGGTTATCAATGGGTCTGCTTTTGGTAAGTTTACTTCTGAGAAAGGTTTACGGCAAGAAGACCCTTTATCTCCGTTTCGTTTTCTTCTTGTTTCTGAGATTCTTACTATGATGTTTGTTAAAGTCGAAATGGAGGGTATGCTTGGGGTTTTTTGTTCTTCTTCTGTTAATGCTGTCAAAGTCAGCCATCTCCAATTCGCTGACGACACTTTAGTATTTCTGGATGACAATATTGAGCAAGTTAGAAATCTCAAATATATTCTTCTCTAGCTCCAATGTATTTTTGGTCTTAAGACAATTTTTTCTAAATGTAGTCTATTTGGTGTTGGTGATGTTCAGGATATTGAGGGATTGGCTGAAATATTGGGTTGCTCTTGCGATGGTTTTCCAACTCAGTACCTTGGCATGCCTTTGGGGGACAAAACCAACTCCACTGCTAAATAGGATAGAATCATTGAGCTTTGGAAGGCCAGACTTGCCTCGTGGAAGCGAAAAACTCTTACAAGAGCTGGTAAGCGTACTCTTATCAAGAGTGTCCTCCAGAACATTCCTATTTATTATTTTTCTCTGTTCATGGCTCCCTCTAAGGTGATAAAATCTATTGAAAGAGTTATTAGAAATTTTTTATGGGATGAATCATCTGAAACTAAAAAGCATCATTGGGTAGGTTGAAGAAATGTGAGTAAGCCTCTCAAGGTGGGAGGTCTTGGTATTAGAAGTTTAAAGCACTTAAACAGATCTCTTCTTCAAAAATGGTGGTGGAGATTAGATTGTGAATCTAAATCTCTATGATTGAGGGTGGTAGCAGACAAGTATGGTTTTGTTGACTTAGGGTGGAAAACTATGAAGCCTAAGGAAAAACATGGTGTTAGTCTCTGGAAGAATATTTATTCTACTGCCGATGACTTTTTCAATAATTTGTCAGTTCAAGATAGGAAAAGGAGACAAAATAAGGCTATGGGAAGACAAATGGTGTGTTCAGGGTCCCTTATCTCTCCCCTGTCCTGTCCTCTTCAACCTTTCTAGTACCAAGAACAAGTCTATATCTCAGACTTACATCTCCGGAGGTGCTGGATTAAATTGGGACTTAGGTATGCATCACAGAAGAAGACTCTATGACAGTGAGATTGTTGAACTCTCTATTCTTATTCCATTTCTTGAATCTATTGTGATATCTCCAAATCAGGAGGACCAACTTATTTGGCTTGGCGATAAAAAGGGTATCTATTTGGTAAAGGAGGCATATTTAAACTACTCGCAAGGTAATATCTCGTCATTCCTTTTCCGAGTTCTAAGGTCTGGTATAGAGCTGGGCCTTATAGGGTAGGATTTTTTCTTTGGCAAGTATGTTTGAGTAGGTTTCCAACTTTAACTAATCTGCATTATAGACATTCTGCGCTAGACTACCCTAACCGATGTTACCTTTGTGGAAATGTTGAAGAAAATGAAGACCATTTATTGTTACAGTGCCAGTCAGCTTCTCGTGTTTGGAATTACTTCATCACTACCATGGGGGGTATTCATGTTATGCCCAATACTATTAGAGAGACTGTTGTGGGTTGGAAAAGTTGTCATCTTTTTACCCAAGGAAATCAACTTTGGAAACGTCTTCCGGCAGCAATTCCATGGGGTCTCTGGAAAGCTCGCAACGGTATAGCTTTTAATGGTAAAACTTTCAAACTCCATGAAGTTATTCGCGACATCAAAATTGATGTGTTTAACTGGTCGAAAAGCCTTGACTGCTTCAAGGGAATTATCACTTCTAATGTAATTTTGGGTTGGAAACAATTCTTTTTAAACCCACATTGAGTTAGCTTTTGTTGTTGGGTTGTTTGTCTTTTTTTTTGGGGGGGGGGGGGGGGG
>NC_039364.1:269172498-269192231 GCF_003573695.1 Papaver somniferum | reverse complement strand
CCTCTGTTTGTTTTCAGCTTGTAAGGGTTTCATTTTCTTTCTCTAGCCTCCTTGGCTAGTTGGTTTCTTGTATTCTTTCATTCTTTTATTACATCGTTCCTTCTTTGCCGAGAAAAAAAAATGATTGGATTTACAACTTTTGTATGGTAGGAAGAAATAATAAAATCTTGGTTTCATCTTATATAAGACTGAGAATTTTTGCATATGACACACATTGAAAGCCAGATGTGCAAAAAAATTTGGTAATGCAAATGTCAATGTAAAGGCTATTGCTAACTTCACTGTTATGCAGATGAATGACTGGAAACGAACTTTACTTGTTCAATCTCATCAACAACAATCTAATAGGCAGATACAACATCATTGGTCACCCCCATCTTCTGATGTGATCAAAATTAATTTTTATGCATGTCTGGATGGGGTCTAATATGTAGAAGTTTCACAGGTGATTGCGATGGACTGCGAAGAGGTGCATCTACTGTGATGGATCCAGAACAAGCCGAAGCTTAAGCACTTTTAGAAGCAGTCTTGTGGGAAAAGCAGAAAGGTATGACAAGGCTCAGTTGGAGAGTGATTGCCTGAATGTAATTGAAGCTCTGAAGGGGAAGCATACAATTGTGAAATGGACTTCCTATAACTTAATTAAAGATGTGTTAGATATTTCAAGTACTTTCACTTACGTGCATAGAGATGCAAACCACTTAGCAGACACTTTAACTAAGTTTGCAAGATATCATATTGCATCGACATCATTTATAAAAAAATCAATATTAATGCTTATTTTTTAAAAGATTCTAAATTTATGGGAACTGGTTTAACAATTGTTGATGATGCAGGAAATCGGAGAGCGGCGGGATGTATACTATCAGTAGCTCAAGGTGCTGAAAAGGGCGGCAGTGTTTGCTGCATTGGAACGGGTGAATGCGATTAATGGAAGAATATGATCACTAAAGTGGACAACATATAGTATTATTTATGATTGGATAGAACCTCTTAAATGTTAATAAGTGAGAATACCAATAAAATTTAAATGGACAACATATCGAGGGGTATACCAATAAAACTTGTTCACGCCAACTAAAACATAAAAACTTTATGAAGTAAAACTAAAATTAAACTTTGAGATTGAAAATTTTTCTTGGCAAACGATGAGTCTCACATGAAAACGATATTACATTGGTTCTTATAAGCATTCAACTTGGGGATAAAAGGAAAATAACTATAGCCCAGATGAATGTTCTAAAGTTGTTCTATAAAGAGAACTTTTTCAATAATGCCTAGCATATTGTGGGAATCCGTCCTGGCTAGGATGTGGTTGGGCCACATACATTTTATATGTAGCCCCTCTTTATTTTTTGACATCTATTTAACTAAAAAACCTGTCCGTCCAAATTTCCTTAATTGTTATGCTTTCTGAGAAAAGGTAGGAAATTAAAAAAAAAAGGAAAAAGTTAAACAGTTAGGTAATAAAATTGTTTTTCAAGTTTTTTTCTACTTTATATAACGTGTCGTCATTTAAAGAGGGACCACATACTTGAAGTATGTGGGCCGACCACATCGTAACCGCACCAGTGGAAATCTCCTAAAAAAATCCCGGAAGACATAGTCTTAATGGGACCCTCTTATTTTTTCCGGGTGGGCGCAGAAATTTTTACGGTTAACATAGCATTACACGAACTTTTAAATGCTTTGGGCCTGCTCGTCCTTAACTTTTTTTTTTTATTCATTCCAGTACATAATAATTAGGAACCATGTTTTAGGGCATCAAGAAAATTTCAATACAACAAAATGATTACCCTAGGGTGGGGTGATAAGAGGTATTTAAGGATAGGTAAATTACTTAGTTATCCTCAATGAATTTATTAATTTACTTATTTATAATTTATTTTGTCATTTAATTTTTTTTAGCATTTTCTTATTATTATTTTTTTTTTCTTTTTTAATTTTAAAAGAAAAATAATTTGGATTTTTTTCTCCCTTCTCTCTTCCCTATACTAACCGTACGACAAAAATATTTCTCACAAACCGATGTTTTATTTTTTTTTAAATTTGATTGATAGATTAAGTTTAAAAAAAAATGAAATTTTTTGGTAGTTGCAGAATTAAATTCGGCTGATAATTGAGACGGATTGTTAGCCGAACTTTTTATCTTGAAGGTGAACTAAAAATAAACTAAAAAAACTAAAATTTTTAAAAGTTAAAATTTTGAAAATTTAAAAAAATTAGAAAAATTAATTAAGAAATTAATTTTTTAATTTTTTTTTGAAAAAGTTAAATTAAAAAAAATAAAAATAAAATATATATATATATAAGAACAGTTTTGACATTAAGCAAAAATATATGGGTACGAGACTTTTAATATTACTATCTAATAACCCGTTTTTGTCTTTATATGATATGCCCTGAAACATGGTTCATAACTAGGGGTGTGCAACGGACGGACGGTTGCGGATTAGGGGTCACCCGCAACCAAACCGTCAAAGTTGCGGATTTGAAAAATCAAATCGTGACCGGCCCAATCACCCGCGGATTTTACATCCGCGGATCCGCGGATTGTACGGGCCGGTTGCGGATTAACCGCGGATTTGTTAGGCCAAGCCCGCTAATTTTAGAGCAGAAAATGTTCCATTTCGGCCAAGCCCACTAACAGCTCTAGTATAGTCAGTCACTTGTAGCTCCAGCAAACTTTGTCTAATCAGTTTATCTCGGAAATCTAACTATAATTTCTTCACTCGGTGTTCCTTCCAAATGACAAATCTAAGAAGTTACTTTTTCAACTGCGACTAAAGATGAATCATAAGTTTTCAAGAGCAAGAAATATATCTTAAGTTTTTCAATTTGAGTTATGGGCTTACTAGTTTTACTTTACTACCCAACGGTGCGGGTAATCCGCGGTTTTTAAAAGACAACCGCAACCGCAACCGCACCGCGTGCGGATTTGAGAACTCCACCCGTGTCCGGCCCATACATCTTGCGGTCTGGGTGAAATCCGCAATTTTACGGACGGATACGGGTCAAATCCGCGGTTACGGTTTTTATGCTCACCCCTATTCATAACGACCGCAGTTAAAACTCTTAAAATGGAATTCGCACATGGCTTTCCTATTGAACTTTGTTAACGAAAGGCCAGCACATAAGACCCAGCATTAACCCATCATGAAAGATTTATAGGGGTCATGGTTTCAGTATTGGGGAACAGAACAGCATATATATATATATATAATCCCAATAAAGATATTCGTAATCTAAATCCTAATATCACGGAGCAAGGAGCTGCCGCAAGAGCTTGCTTCAGTTTTCCCCTTCTATCCCGTTTGTTTGGAGAATTCAGTCTCATTCAGGGAAAATGGTGCGTCTTAGAATCGGGATATCTGGTAGAATTGGTTAGAGCTCACTACTGGGATCCGGAAAGAGATCACGTGGGTGGACGAGGACGACTGGGAGGAGGAGGAGGAGGAGGAGGAGGAGGAGGTAGGGATGGTCATGGGGAGGGTATGGGGCGGGTATTGCCATTCCCAGTCACTGCCCCGTTCATTTTAAAAAAGTGAAAAATACTAGAATCACCCAACTAAATGGGTTCTATATTTTCAAGCCCCACCAAATGGATTCATTACTAAAAACTTCATAATTAAACTTTTTGATATTTCTAGGCCCAGAACTTTAGATTTCAGGGCTTGGTAATAAAGTTTAGGGTTTGGAAGAAATTAGTAATACCAAAAATACCCTTGACTATATATACCTAATAAAATAGGCTATGAGTTTCATTTCCAGATTCATTTCCTGTTTCACTTTCTCTCTCTCAGCAAAAGATCTCTCGGCAAAATTGTATCTGCATCTTCCTTTCACTAGATTTTCTCTTCATGATATTAAATCTTCCGAATTCGAATTGTTTCTTCACAAAATCGTTGCATTGAAGAACAACAAACAAGTGCGTTGATTTTTGATTCGCTGTATTGAAGACGAGAGGAAGAACAACACATATTTCCCAGAAAATCGTTGAATTGATTCAGTTGTTTTCAGATCTGACGAGAGGAAGACGCTGCATTGAAGAACAACAAATAGGTTTGTATCAATTTTTATTTTCTGTTTGTATAAAATAGGTTTGATTCACTAGTTTTTTCTGATCTATTTTTTAATTTCGATTTTCTACTGATTATCGTTTTTTTTGCTTGGATTTTGCTGAGTCTGAGAAGAGGAAGAAAACAGGTTGGAATAGAGAAATCAACATAGTGTGTTTTTGATCTAGTCTTGAATTCCATTGATTTCGATTTTTATGATTTGGATCTTTCTTATTTTGTTTTTATATTTTTTGATTTGGTTGATACTGAGAACAAGAAGAGAAATAATATTGTTTCAGAAGAAGGAAAACAACAAATCTAGGTATGAATTTTATTTGGCTTGATTTCAAAACTTTTTTCATTTTTTTTTCGATTATTTGTTGTTCTTGCATGTCCGATCCGAGAATTTTTTGTGAATTTGTTGTTTATATTTTGTTGATACTGAGAGGAGGATGAAGAAACAATTTTGTTTCAGAAGGACAACTTCAAATTGATGTAGACATGCTGTTTTTTGTTACAGTATGTGTAACTTGAGGTTACACATATGTATCTTGTTGTATTTTTAGCATGAAATTTGTATTTTTCTGTTGTTTTTTGTGAATTTGTTGTGAGTTTTTTATTTGATACTGAGAAGAGGATGAAGAAACAATGTTGTTTCAGAAGAACAACTTCAAATTGATGATGTAGACATGCTGTTTTTTTATACAGTATGTGTAACATAAGGTTACACATGTATATCATGTTGTATATTTAGCATGGAATTTGTATATATATCTTTTTGTTGTTTTTGTTTTTTGTGAATTTCTTGTGAGTTTTTGTTTGATACTGAGAAGAGGATGAAGAAACAATGTTGTTGCAGAAGAACAACTTCAAATTGATGATATAGACATGCTGTTTTTTGTTATACAGTATGTGGAACATATGTATCATGTTGTATTTTTAGCATGGAATTTGTATTTTTCTGTTGTTTTTTGTTTTTTGTGAATTGTTGTGAATTTTTTGTTTGACCAAATGAAGTTTCAGAAAAATAAGGTTCTTAATGACTCTATACATTTTTTACGTGTATGTATGGATTGCAGGGAGTGGTGGAGTTGATATTGATACCACAAAAGTGGTTAAGCAGATGAGGATGGTGTTGTCGAGTGAGCTTCAGGTAAACATGACTCATAAAATTTGATTGTGATTTTCACATTTCTAGGTATCCATATATGTCGGCATATGGATGTCTAACTGCTAGTTATCTGAAACCTGTAACTAGCAGGATGTGTAACTGCTAGTTACACATCCTAGGATATAAAGTTTATGTTCTATATTTGCAGGTTCTTATGAAAAGGTATATCATGAATATTGGAATGACTAGATAACATTGGTTGTAAGTTGCTTTATGGCCATCTTGTTCTTAGTAAAGGGCCATCATTCAGTTTGGATGATGATCTAGCAGTAACTAGCAGGATGTGTAACTAGCAGTTACACATCCTGGGATATAAAGTTTATGTTCTATATATTGAAGGTTCTTATGAAAAGGGATATCATAAGAAACTAAGTGGATGCGTAACTTCTAGTTACACAAGCTATATAGATAAGATAATTGTTGCTTACCTTCTAGGTACACAAACTAAGTGGATGCATAAATTCTAGTTACACAAGCTAAATAGATGTGTAATTTCTAGTTACACATCCTAGGATATAAAGTTTATGTTCTATATTTGCAGGTTCTTATGAAAAGGTATATCAATCATATTGGAATTACTAGATAACATTGGTTGGAAGTTTCTTTATGGCCAGCTTGTTCTCAGTAAAGGGCCATCATTCAGTTTGGAGATGATCTAACAGTAACTAGCAGGATGTGTAACTAGCAGTTACACATCCTGGGATATAAAGTTTATGTTCTATATATTGAAGGTTCTTATGAAAAGGGATATCATAAGAAACTAAGTGGATGCGTAACTTCTAGTTACACAAGCTATATAGATAAGATAATTGTTGCTTACCTTCTAGGTACACAAACTAAGTGGATGCATAAATTCTAGTTACACAAGCTAAATAGATGTGTAATTTCTAGTTACACATCCTAGGATATAAAGTTTATGTTCTATATTTGCAGGTTCTTATGAAAAGGTATATCAATCATATTGGAATTACTAGATAACATTGGTTGGAAGTTTCTTTATGGCCAGCTTGTTCTCAGTAAAGGGCCATCATTCAGTTTGGAGATGATCTAACAGTAACTAGCAGGATGTGTAACTAGCAGTTACACATCCTGGGATATAAAGTTTATGTTCTATATATTGAAGGTTCTTATGAAAAGGGATATCATAAGAAACTAAGTGGATGTGTAACTTCTAGTTACACAAGCTATATAGATAAGATAATTGTTGCTTACCTTCTAGGTACACAAACTAAGTGGATGCATAAATTCTAGTTACACAAGCTAAATAGATGTGTAATTTCTAGTTACACATCCTAGGATATAAAGTTTATGTTCTATATTTGCAGGTTCTTATGAAAAGGTATATCAATCATATTGGAATTACTAGATAACATTGGTTGGAAGTTTCTTTATGGCCAGCTTGTTCTCAGTAAAGGGCCATCATTCAGTTTGGAGATGATCTAACAGTAACTAGCAGGATGTGTAACTAGCAGTTACACATCCTGGGATATAAAGTTTATGTTCTATATATTGAAGGTTCTTATGAAAAGGGATATCATAAGAAACTAAGTGGATGTGTAACTTCTAGTTACACAAGCTACATAGATAGGATAATTGTTGCTTACCTTCTAGGTACACAAACTAAGTGGATGTGTAACTTCTAGTTACCCAAGCTAAATAGATGTGTAATTTCTAGTTACACATGCTAATTAGATGTGGGATTTCGAGCTACACATGCTAATTAGATGTGTAACTTTTACTTACACATACTGATTTTGGGTACAGATACTAATATGAATGTGTAACTCCTAATTACACATGTTATATGCATGTGTAACTGCTAGCTACACTAGTCAGATGTTTGTGAAACTGAATATACATTGTTGTATTTATACGGAAATTGTATTTATACGTACCTGAGAAGTGTTCTAGCTTCTTGATTACTTACGACTAGCTACTTCTTTTTCTTGAAAGGTAGTATATGGATATAGGTCTGGAATGGTTTCACTTAACTCATACATCTGTTTAACTGCACATCACACAAGCCATATGCATGACAATTTGCACGTTTAACTAGCATTGGCAGACTATGGATGTGTAACTAGTAGTTACACATGCTAATTAAATATGTAACTTCTAGGTACACAAGCCACATAAATGTGTATCTACTAGTTACACATGCAAATTAGATGTGTAACTTATAGTTACACATGCTAATTTGATGGGATATGCATATGTAACTTATAGTTACACATGCTAATTTGATGGGATATGCATATGTAACTTTTACTTACACATACTGATTTTGGGTACACATATCAATATGTATGTGTAACTCCTAGTTACACTAGTCATATGCATGTGTAACTGCTAGCTACACTAGCCAGGTGAATGTGTATCTCCTAGTTACACATGTTATATGCATGTGTAACTCTCAGTTACACAATTCAGATGCATGTGTAACCGCTAGCTACACTAGTCAGATGCTTGTGAAACTGAAATATACATTGTTTTATGTACTGTTCATTTTAATCGTATAAATACTGATTGTTTGTTGTTATATTTCAGGTTTTAGATAACTTCATAAAAGCTAATTGCTTAAACGTGGTAATGGTCTCGCTGGAACTGGAGTTGACGCTGAATACACAAGTCAGATGCATGTGTAACTCTCAGTTACACTAGATAGACACATATGTAACTCTCAATTACACTAAACAGATGCGTGTGTAACTTCTAGTTACACATGCTAAGAAATTATTGTAAATGAATATTAAAGTAATAACTTTTTTTTTGTGTTTTTTTTTTTATGTCTATTTATTTGCATATATATACAAGTGTAACTTTGCATTACACATATCATAAGGATGTGTAACTTCTGGTTACACATGCCATATGCATGTGTAACTTCTGGTTACACCTTCGCACTGTATTTTAATACTTTCGGATTTGGACCTATTTAGAATTTATCTGTTATTAATTTATTTTCATAGCTTTCCTGCTATTGCAACAAGATAATATGGTTTTCAACCTCTGATTCTTGATAACTAACGCAGAGAACTTTCCTTGGCTGTTCCCGGATATGTTCTTAAGTTACATCTTTTTAGAAACCTCAGTCAAAGTTTTAAATGCAACCAACTCAATTAAAGGTAAGTCTTTACTTTCTTTTCAATTATTTACATGATACTTGTATTACAGTCGTTCTTGGATGTGCATCTGGTCTTGGCATGTAATTAGATGTGTATCTTTGATGCCTGCGCATTTTATACATCCTGATAGACCAGATGTATATATGCAGGGGAAATACAAGTAGACTATGAGATAGATTGATCTGATGGAGAAGAGGGTGGTTATGGCAGAGTCGATGCTGGAGGGTACATTACAGTACCAATCTGGTCAAGCTAAGTGTTCAAATCCATCAAGGTATCATATCCTCATCCATCTCAAATCCAATTATTATTCTGCCGCTCCTCCGTTCATGTTGATTTCATATCAGTCTGTTTAGATAAATGCTTAGTAAATTTGCTAGGTACGAATTAAAACGTTCTCTCTTAAGATTCTGATGGTCCAATTGGGCTCTATCTAATAGTTTCTCCCACTAGATTCACCAACCTCATTGATTTCGATCAAATTCAGTTGAAATTGTCATTGGGGATTTTATCAATGCTGAATCTGGTGGTAATTACATTGCAGAATGCTATTGAATCCATTGAAAGGGCTGTAGAGCATGGAATAATGAATTTTCTTATTTCGTCAGATTCTACAATGCTATTAAAGCTTTCATTACAAGGAAACTGCCATGGTTTGTGCTGGCCGATTGCCTAGCCAAGAAAGGTGTTCGATTAAATAAAGGTCAGGTGCTTACTTTCTCTTCCAGGCCTGCATTTTTTTTATCGAGGATGGAGTGGCCATCTGAATCACAAATTGTATTCTGTTAATACTTGCAAAGTTTAGCCTTTGTGAGCTATTTTTTTGGTCACAATTTGTTCTTAAAATTGGTTATTTGGTAGTGAAATTTCATTGATTTGGCAAAAACCATAAATATCAGTATTATTTATCACTTATCAGGTAATCTCTGTTTTGAGGTACAACAGAAAACTACTTGACGAAAAGGAATTTGGAGAAGCTCTATATGGGAGTGTTCATTATGAGCTTTTTTTTCTCTTCAGCCTCAAGAGTCATAATATACTTGTAAGTCCATCATGCCTTCCTTCGTTTTATTTGGTTGTTAATCATAATAAATTGAATGGCTTCTAATTGAATGGCTTCGTTTTATTAGCGACTTGGATTCCTAGCTGAAGACACCCTCTATTTATGTGTTCGACTGTTTAGATGCAGGAATGATTGCCAATGCGTTTATAGAGGTTAGCAACATGGTGAAAGTTATATCAAATGTTATGTGTACTGAAAAAGAATTCAAATCAGAGTGTTTATATCAAATCCCTTGCTCTGTCTTAATAAGCTTATGGCTCGCTATGATGGCTACATCTTCATGTTGTTATTTTTTTAATTATTTGCTTGAGTTCTTGAATTCTCAAGTTACCAAGGCCACACTGGTGAGTTGACCAAATTGTTTTTGCCTCTTGTAATAATCTTACTTTGTTATTTATGATTACAGTCTCAGAAGATCGGTCTTGAGTACATGGATGTTGAAGGTCTTAAGAAGCTTAACAAGAACAAGAACTTGGTCAAGAAGCTTGCAAAGAAGTTTCATGCTTTCTAGCCTCAGAAGCTGTTATCAAGCAAATTCCCCGTCTTCTTGGACCTGGTGTTAACAAGGCAGGCATGTTTTTCTACCAAGAACTGTGGACTTATTAATTTGTTTATGTTGCTTTGTCTCGCCTTTTTGTTATTGTGCTTTCTGTTGAATGAATGTATATCAAAAGGTAGTATATGGATATAGGTCTGCACATTACATCTGTTTAACTGCACATTAGACAAGCCATATGCATGACAGTTTGCACATTTAACTAGCATTGGCAGACTATATATGTGTAACTAGTAGTTACACATATAATCAAATGTGTAACTTCTAGGTACACAAGCTAAATGAATGTGTATCTACTAGTTACACATGCAAATTAGATGTGTGACTTATAGTTACACATGTTAATTTGATGGTATATGCATATGTAACCTAATATGAAACTTCTATCTAACTGTAACATTTTTTTATTTTACCTTCTTTTTGTAGAGTCTGTAACTCTGTAAGGGTGAACTATTAAGTTTTGTATACTTGCTCTAGTTTATTCAGTTATGAGATAGATTTGACTATTCTGTGTCCATTGGTTTTTGATTTTTGGATGTCCTGTTTTGTTCATTTGTATGAGAAGTGTTCTAGCTGCTATGGTACTGATATCATTTGCTTGTCATGTAGTTACTAAGAAGGCTGACCCCAAGGTGCTGGCTAACAAAGCTTCCAAGGCTGTCAAAGCTGGAGCATCAACCATTAAGAAGAAGGCTAAGAATATCTGCACATCAGTCATATTTCACAGGCCAAAGACATTGCAGAAGGCAAGGAATCCCAAGTACCAATATATTAGTGCACTACCAAGGAACAAGCTGGACCATTACCAGATCCTGAAATACCCACTCACCACCGAGTCCGCAATGAAGAAGATTGAAGACAACAAGAAGAAGAACACAAGGATGCTTTCAAGAAGATGTACAACATCCAGACAGATAAAGTGAACACCGTTATCAAGTAAGCCTTCTTGATTACTTACGACTAGCTACTTCTTTTTCTTGAAAGGTAGTATATGGATATAGGTCTGGAATGGTTTCACTTAACTCATACATCTGTTTAACTGCACATCACACAAGCCATATGCATGACAATTTGCACGTTTAACTAGCATTGGTAGACTATGGATGTGTAACTAGTAGTTACACATGCTAATTAAATATGTAACTTCTAGGTACACAAGCCAAATAAATGTGTATCTACTAGTTACACATGCAAATTAGATGTGTAACTTATAGTTACACATGCTAATTTGATGGGATATGCATATGTAACTTATAGTTACACATGCTAATTTGATGGGATATGTTATAGTGGTTATATTTATGAAAGGTTAACTGTATTATTTTATGACTGGTAATTGCTTGATAGACACCTCTCGTTTTTGCTAGTGTTATTCATTTAGAGATGGATTTGCTGATTTTATGTTGACATATCTAAGTCAGATGCATGTGTAACTCCTAGTTACATAATTCAGATGCATGTGTATCTGCAAGTTACACATGTTATTTAGATGTGTAACTTTTACTTACACATACTGATTTTGGGTACACATATCAATATGTATGTGTAACTCCTAGTTACACTAGTCATATGCATGTGTAACTGCTAGCTACACTAGCCAGATGAATGTGTATCTCCTAGTTACACATGTTATATGCATGTGTAACTCTCAGTTACACAATTCAGATGCATGTGTAACCGCTAGCTACACTAGTCAGATGCTTGTGAAACTGAAATATACATTGTTTTATGTACTGTTCATTCTAATCGTATAAATACTGATTGCTTGTTGTTATATTTCAGGTTTTAGATAACTTCATAAAAGCTAATTGCTTAAACGTGGTAATGGTCTCGCTGGAACTGGAGTTGACGCTGAATACACAAGTCAGATGCATGTGTAACTCTCAGTTACACTAGATAGACACATATGTAACTCTCAATTACACTAAACAGATGCGTGTGTAACTTCTAGTTACACATGCTAAGAAATTATTGTAAATGAATATTAAAGTAATAATTTTTTTTTTTGTGTTTTTTTTTTGATGTCTATTTATTTGCATATATATACAAGTGTAACTTTGCATTACACATATCATAAGGATGTGTAACTTCTGGTTACACATGCCATATGCATGTGTAACTTCTGTTTACACCTTCGCACTGTATTTTAATAATTTCGGGCTTAGATTTAATAATTTTGGGCCTAGATTTAAATTTTATTTAATTATGGGCTTGACAATATGCATAAGGGTATCAAGGTCTTTTAAAAACTCGGGGCCTAGATTTAAACTTTTTTTAATTAAGGGCCTCATATTATGGATTATCCATGGGTTGGGCCTGAGCCTAATTTCCCCTTTAAAAAAATACTCATATCCGCCCCGTTACCCACATGAATTGGGGCGGGGCGGGTATGGGGAATACCCATTTGGGGCGGGTTTTACATGGGTTACCCGTAACACGGAGTTAATACATAAATTTATTTATAATCAAACCTTAAATATGAAGCAAACAAAAATAATAACATAAGAATAATGCATTCTAAAATTTTAAATTCAGAAATTCATCTTAAGGTGAACAAAAGAATCTTTAAATGACTTTTTAGTTTTTCTACTTTGTCCTTTCGATACAAGAACGATCAAAGAATGTGTCTGATCACACCAAGAAAACGAAAGTGATAAATATACAAGAACGATCAAGAATATAATAAATGTAAGAAAGCTCGTCTAAGTGGTAGAAGTATAAAATTCGATACAAATTCTTGCATAAAAGTCGAAACCCTTACAATATGGAAGCAACAGGGCGGATATGGGGCGGGGACCTTGAATCCCATCCCCGCCCCAGCCCCGTAGCTTAGGTTTCGGATATTACCCATACCCGACCCCATCCCCATTTGTTTGGGTAAAACCCTATCCAAACGGGGCGGATACCCACGGGGATGGATTTGGGTGGGGCAAATGGCCATCCCTAGGAGGAGGAGATGGATGGCAGGCCAGACACGACAAAGAATACGCTGCATACGGAGTTGAAGAAGACCTGCTGCTGCAGGACAACGAGGAGACGGATAGGAACCCAGACACGGCGAAGAATATGCATATGGCGTTGAAGACTGATGAGGATAATAGAATGATGATGTACTGTCAGAAGAAGATCAAGACGGATACTAAGAAGAGCCCAGATGATGATGCAAGTTTTATGAATATTGATCCCAAGTAATTGCATGTAGCACGCAGTTGATTATTTTTTTTTTCTTTTTTTTTTTAGCTAGCCTCTTAATTATGATGATCATAACTGCTTATTTTCGGCCGATATTCATTGATACTGAAACAATTTTTTGCACACCAAAAATGTCTACATGAAGTATGATGTCTACATGAAGTATGATACGAAAGGCCAAGGCTTTACCGCTAAGGCTTTTGCAGCTTCAAAAAAGTAAAACTCGTGCTTATAGGACCAGGAAATAGAAATTAATGGAAGGATAAACTTCCTTGAGTAATCCCTTAATCGGATTCTCAATATATATTATTATTATATGAAAGTCATTAACTACAGAGAATAATATCTTGACCGGAAATCAGGCCAATAAGGGAAATAATCTCTTTTACACCCCCTTAGTCTTAGCGTGAGAAGAGCAAACGCTTAGACTAGAACGAAAGTGAATAAAGAGTTGTCTAGGGAGACCCTTGGTGAAGATATCGGCATATTGATTCTCAGAGGGAATGTGCAAGACACGAATATCACCAATACGAACGCGCTCACGAACAAAATGTATGTCAATTTCCACATGTTTAGTACGTTGATGCTGAACCGGATCACCAGACATGTATATAGCACTCACATTGTCACAATAAACCAAGGTGGCACGCCGTAGTGGTATTTGTAACTCAAGAAGAAGATTCCGAAGCCAGGTTGTTTCAGCAACAGCATTGGCAACCCCTCGATATTCTGCTTCAGCACTAGAGCGGGAAACTGTTGCCTGACGCTTGGAGGACCAAGAGACTAGGTTGTCTCCAAGAAAGATACAATAACCAGAGGTAGACCGACGTGAATCTGGACAGCCCGCCCAATCAGCATCAGAGTATGCAGTTAAGCCGGAAATATTGGAAACGGAGAGAAACAAACCGTGATCAATAGTACCCTGAAGATAACGAAGTATGCGCTTGAGAGCGTGCATGTGAGGTTCTCTAGGATCGTGCATGAATAGACAAACCTGCTGAACTGCATAAGATATATCTGGTCGAGTGAAAGTGAGATATTGTAATGCCCCGGCTAAGCTTCTGTATAACATAGGATCCGCAACTGAAGGACCAGATGCAGCACTGAGCTTGGATTGAGTGTCGACCGGAGTAGATACCGAATTGCAATTCGTCATGGATGCACGAGCAATGATGTCCTTCGTATATAATGACTGAGATAAAAATATTCCTGAGGATGAGCGAGTAGCAGAGATACCCAGAAGATGACGTAACGGACCAAGATCAGTCATAGAAAATTCTCGTTTCATCATGTCAATAAAACGGCACAGAACAGCATCAGTGGAAGCAGTGAGGACAATATCATCAACGTATAACAGTAAGTACGCGGTGTCCAATCCTGACTGATAAATAAAAAGTGAGGGATCGCATATACTACCACGAAAACCACAGCGAGTGATGAAGCTCGCAAATCTCTGGAACCACGCCCGAGGCGCCTGTTTGAGACCATAAAGGGATCTGCGAAGACGACAAACATGGTCAGGGAGAGTTGGGTCAACAAAACCTGGAGGCTGATGCATATACACTGTCTCGGTCAAATCCCCATGGAGAAAAGCATTCTTGACATCCAATTGGTGTATGGGCCAAGATCGCGAAGTAGCAATGGCGAGAATAGTGCGAATAGTTGCAGGTTTAACCACCGGACTAAAAGTCTCAAAACAATCAACCCCAACCTGTTGAGATTTACCATTAGCAACAACTCTAGCCTTATATCGTTGCAGGGAACCATCAGCATGAAATTTGTGGCGAAAAAGCCACATGGAGCGAATAATGTGAGCACCAAGAGGTCTCGGTACTAGATCCCAAGTGTTTGTTTTTAACATAGCACTGTACTCATCTTGCATGGCTTGACTCCAGTTAGGATCCCTAAGGGCATAGAGATGAGACCTAGGTAGACTGGATATGTTCGTTTGAATGTGAAGATTTAGTTTTTGAGTTGGTCGGAAGATACCACGAGAAGCTCGTGTTACTGGACGAGAAGGAGTAGAGGTAGGTGCTGTAGGTAAGATAGGAGTAGTGGTAGAGCGTGTCACTGGACGAGAAGGAGGAGAGGTGGGTGCTGTAGGTGGGACAGGAGAAGATGATGTAGGTGCTGAATTTGCTGTAGGGAGTAGAGACGGAATGACAGCAGGAGATGAGGTAGGTGCTGTAGGTGGGACAGGAGAAGATGATGTAGGTGCTGAATTTGCTGTAGGGAGCAGATACGGAATGACAGCAGGAGATTGGAGGGTGCTGTCGTTAGGAGATGATGCAGCGGAAGTAGTTGGAAAGCGACGATGTGGGGGAGTATACAACTGTTGAGTAGTGGGAGAATGAGGTCCAGAAGAGGTGGAGGATGGGTAGGCCAGAGATGCCGGAATTAAGGGCGAAGTAGGTGACAGAGAATTATCGGCAGTGGAAGGATTACTAAGAGAAGATTCACTAAACGGAAAAACGTTTTCGTCAAACGTTACATGGCGAGATAAAATAATTTTGTTGGTGGATAGGTCGAGGCAACGATAACCACGATGGTGAAGAGGAAATCCAAGGAAGACACATCTAGATGAACGAGGAGCCAGTTTGTGTGGGATAGTAGCGGAAAGATTGGGATAGCAGAGACAACCAAACGTACGAAGATGGTCATAGGTTGGTTGGCGTTGGTAAAGAATAGAAACGGGGGAAGTGAAGTTGAGCACTTTAGAGGGGAGAATGTTGTGGAGATAGACAGCCATATGAAGAGAATCGTCCCAATATTTAGAGGGTACGGAAGCATGCGACATGAGGGTGCGAGTGATGTCATTAATACGACGAATCATTCGTTCCGCCTTCCCATTTTGAGATGAAGTGTGAGGACAAGAGAATCGAAAAACCAAGCCATTTGTTTGAGAAAAATTAAGAAAAGAGGAATTATCAAATTCACGACCCTTGTCGGATTGAAAACATTTTATATCCCGCTCAAATTGAGTTTTGACAAAAGAGCGAAATTCTAAGAACTTGGTATAGACTTGAGATTTTAGTTTTAAAGGATATACCCATAGATAATTTGTATAGTCATCCAACAAGATAAGGTAATAGCGAAAACCAGTCTCAACATGTACGGGACAAGTCCATAAATCACTATGAATAAGAGAAAAAGGAGAAAAAGTCATGGAATTCGATTCAAAAAATGGGAGACGAACATGTTTACTAACTTGACAAGAATGACAAAGTTTGGTAGACTGTTTCTTATTACACTGAATATAAGAATTGGAACGTAAATTATCTAGAATAGCATGGCCGGGATGGCCGAGGCGTGCATGCCAGATATCAGACGAGCACACAGCAAGAGACAGGGGAGGAGATGCGGATGATTTTGAAGGTGACACGGCAGAGATGTTGAGAGGATAAAGATCCCCAGAGCTATTACATCGAAGAAGGATCGCCCTCGAACTCAAATCCTTCACAGAAAAACCAGATGGATCAAATTCAACGGACACATGATTATCAGTGGTGAATTTACGAACGGAAACAAGATTTTTGATTATATCAGGGACAACCAGGGTATTTTTTAGGTGGAGAGTTCGGGAAGGGAGATTTATAGATTTAGTGCCTCTGGCTGTAACTGGGATGGAGTTTCCATTGCCAACTAAGATGGATTGTACATTACTAGTGTTAAAAACAGTGTGTAGCGTACCTGAATCCGCAGTGATATGAGAAGTCGCACCAGTATCCATATATAATGTATCATCAGGTGGTTGTAAGGTCATAGAGCTGTATGCTTGAGCAAAGTCAGTTGGCTGTAGCAGCTCGTTGGATGGAGCAAGGTAGGCTTGAGGCTGGTCGTAAACAGGGGGCCTAGGACGACTCTGAGCAGCAGAAGAGCGACCATGTGTTGATCCACGTGGGGAGAAAGATGACTGCCAATGAGGAGCTGTTGGGTAAGGACACGGAGGAGCTTCCCAGTAAGAGTTCCATTGAGGGTAATACGCTGCTGGAGGTCTGTATGCTTGGCGGAATTGCTGCGGTGTTGGCAGTAGGGGTGGATCCATCGACGGAGAGGCTACTGTATGAACAGGCTGTGGTTGTCGAGGTCCGCGTTTGCCTGATCCTGAACGGTGGCTACGGTGAGTCCCACGATCAGTCGATGAGGCTGTGGCAGCAAGAGCAGCTGATGACGACAGACTAGTTTGTTGTGCACGACGAATCTCCTCAGTGCGCAATTGAGAACGAGCAGCGTCAAAAGTAGGCATGGACTGTTGTATAAAGGATGCAACAGTGTTGTATTCCTCCGGGAGTCCATTGACAAGTTGGATAACCAATCGTTTGTCGTTCATGGGGAAATCAAGATCGGTCAGTCGATCCGACAACGATTTTAGTTTATCGCAATAGTCATCGACGCTAGCACAATCAACAAACTTTAGATTGACAAATTTACTTTCAAGGGTCGCAGCACGATTACCTTTGTTATCTTGAAAAAGCTTGTGAAGGTGATCCCAAAGTTCTTTAGCAGTTTTTCCCGATTTTAGAACCGTGAGCATTAGATCCTTGGCCATGGTGGAGAACATCCATTGACGGCAGAGAACGTCTAGTTGTTTCGAGGTATTGGCGTCAATTTCTGTTGGTGTTACTGATCCGTCGATGAGGAAAAGGAGTCCGTGAGCCTGGAGATGGAGTTCGAAGAGAAAAACCCACGATGAGTATTCATCTTGTTTGATATCAAGAAGAATGGGGATTAGGGTTTTTATGTTATTGACAGTAAAAGCTGGATGCAGGGATTTTTTATCACCTGCCATGGATTTTTTTTTTTTTTAGAAGAAAATAGGGGGAAGAAGAAGGAGGATCTCTTTTAGGATGATACCATAATGGAAGGATAAACTTCCTTGAGTAATCCCTTAATCGGATTCTCAATATATATTATTATTATATGAAAGTCATTAACTACAGAGAATAATATCTTGACCGGAAATCAGGCCAATAAGGGAAATAATCTCTTTTACACCCCCTTAGTCTTAGCGTGAGAGGAGCAAACGCTTAGACTAGAACGAAAGCGAATAAAGAGTTGTCTAGGGAGACCCTTGGTGAAGATATCGACATATTGATTCTCAGAGGGAATGTGCAAGACACGAATATCACCAATACGAACACGCTCACGAACAAAATGTATGTCAATTTCCACATGTTTAGTACGTTAATGCTGAACCGGATCACCAGACATGTACATAGCACTCACATTGTCACAATAAACCAAGGTGGCACGCCGTAGTGGTATTTGTAACTCAAGAAGAAGATTCCGAAGCCAGGTTGTTTCAGCAACAGCATTGGCAACCCCTCGATATTCTGCTTCAGCACTAGAGCGGGAAACTGTTGCCTGACGCTTGGAGGACCAAGAGACTAGGTTGTCTCCAAGACAGATACAATAACCAGAGGTAGACCGACGTGAATCTGGACAGCCCGCCCAATCAGCATCAGAGTATGCAGTTAAGCCGGAAATATTGGAAACGGAGAGAAACAAACCGTGATCAATAGTACCCTGAAGATAACGAAGTATGCGCTTGAGAGCGTGCATGTGAGGTTCTCTAGGATCGTGCATGAATAGACAAACCTGCTGAACTGCATAAGATATATCTGGTCGAGTGAAAGTGAGATATTGTAATGCCCCGGCTAAGCTTCTGTATAACGTAGGATCCGCAACTGAAGGACCAGATGCAGCACTGAGCTTGGATTGAGTGTCGACCGGAGTAGATACCGAATTGCAATTCGTCATGGATGCACGAGCAATGATGTCCTTCGTATATAATGACTGAGATAAAAATATTCCTGAGGATGAGCGAGTAGAAGAGATACCCAGAAAATGACGTAACGGACCAAGATCAGTCATAGAAAATTCTCGTTTCATCATGTCAATAAAACGGCACAGAACAACATCAGTGGAAGCAGTGAGGACAATATCATCAACGTATAACAGTAAGTACGCGATGTCCAATCCTGACTGATAAATAAAAAGTGAGGGATCGCATATACTACCACGAAAACCACAACGAGTGATGAAGCTCGCAAATCTCTGGAACCACGCCCGAGGCGCCTGTTTGAGACCATAAAGGGATCTGCGAAGACGACAAACATGGTCAGGGCGAGTTGGGTCAACAAAACCTGGAGGCTGATGCATATACACTGTCTCGGTCAAATCCCCATGGAGAAAATCATTCTTGACATCCAATTGATGTATGGGCCAAGATCGCGAAGTAGCTATGGTGAGAATAGTGCGAATAGTTGCAGGTTTAACCACCGGACTAAAAGTCTCAAAACAATCAACCCTAACCTGTTGAGATTTACCATTAGCAACAAGTCTAGCCTTATATCGTTGCAGGGAACCATCAGCATGAAATTTGTGGCGAAAAAGCCACATGGAGCGAATAATGTGAGCACCAAGAGGTCTCGGTACTAGATCCCAAGTGTTTGTTTTTAACATAGCACTGTACTCATCTTGCATGGCTTGACTCCAGTTAGGATCCCTAAGGGCATAGAGATGAGACCTAGGTAGACTGGATATGTTCGTTTGAATGTGAAGATTT
>NC_039364.1:269143321-269172485 GCF_003573695.1 Papaver somniferum | reverse complement strand
TGTAGGTGGGACAGGAGAAGATGATGTAGGTGCTGAATTTGCTGTAGGGAGCAGAGACGGAATGACAGCAGGAGATTGGAGGGTGCTGTCGTTAGGAGATGATGCAGCGGAAGTAGTTGGAAAGCGACGATGTGGGGGAGTATACAACTGTTGAGTAGTGGGAGAATGAGGTCCAGAAGAGGTGGAGGATGGGTAGGCCAGAGATGCCGGAATTAAGGGCGAAGTAGGTGACAGAGAATTATCGGCAGTGGAAGGATTACTAAGAGAAGATTCACTAAACGGAAAAACGTTTTCGTCAAACGTTACATGGCGAGATAAAATAATTTTGTTGGTGGATAGGTCGAGGCAACGATAACCACGATGGTGAAGAGGAAATCCAAGGAAGACACATCTAGATGAACGAGGAGCCAGTTTGTGTGGGATAGTAGAGGAAAGATTGGGATAGCAGAGACAACCAAACGTACGAAGATGGTCATAGGTTGGTTGGCGTTGGTAAAGAATAGAAACGGGGGAAGTGAAGTTGAGCACTTTAGAGGGGAGAATGTTGTGGAGATAGACAGCCATATGAAGAGAATCGGCCCAATATTTAGAGGGTACGGAAGCATGCGACATGAGGGTGCGAGTGATGTCATTAATACGACGAATCATTCGTTCCGCCTTCCCATTTTGAGATGAAGTGTGAGGACAAGAGAATCGAAAAACCAAGCCATTTGTTTGAGAAAAATTAAGAAAAGAGGAATTATCAAATTCACGACCCTTGTCGGATTGAAAACATTTTATATCCCGCTCAAATTGAGTTTTGACAAAAGAGCGAAATTCTAAGAACTTGGTATAGACTTGAGATTTTAGTTTTAAAGGATATACCCATAGATAATTTGTATAGTCATCCAACAAGATAAGGTAATAGCGAAAACCAGTCTCAACATGTACGGGACAAGTCCATAAATCACTATGAATAAGAGAAAAAAGAGAAAAAGTCATGGAATTCGATTCAAAAAATGGGAGACGAACATGTTTACTAACTTGACAAGAATGACAAAGTTTGGTAGACTGTTTCTTATTACACTGAATATAAGAATTGGAACGTAAATTATCTAGAATAGCATGGCCGGGATGGCCGAGGCGTGCATGCCAGATATCAGACGAGCACACAGCAAGAGACAGGGGAGGAGATGCGGATGATTTTGAAGGTGACACGGCAGAGATGTTGAGAGGATAAAGATCCCCAGAGCTATTACATCGAAGAAGGATCGCCCTCGAACTCAAATCCTTCACAGAAAAACCAGATGGATCAAATTCAACGGACACATGATTATCAGTGGTGAATTTACGAACGGAAACAAGATTTTTGATTATATCAGGGACAACCAGGGTATTTTTTAGGTGGAGAGTTCGGGAAGGGAGATTTATAGATTTAGTGCCTCTGGCTGTAACTGGGATGGAGTTTCCATTGCCAACTAAGATGGATTGTACATTACTAGTGTTAAAAACAGTGTGTAGCGTACCTGAATCCGCAGTGATATGAGAAGTCGCACCAGTATCCATATATAATGTATCATCAGGTGGTTGTAAGGTCATAGAGCTGTATGCTTGAGCAAAGTCAGTTGGCTGTAGCAGCTCGTTGGATGGAGCAAGGTAGGCTTGAGGCTGGTCGTAAACAGGGGGCCTAGGACGACTCTGAGCAGCAGAAGAGCGACCATGTGTTGATCCACGTGGGGAGAAAGATGACTGCCAATGAGGAGCTGTTGGGTAAGGACACGGAGGAGCTTCCCAGTAAGAGTTCCATTGAGGGTAATACGCTGCTGGAGGTCTGTATGCTTGGCGGAATTGCTGCGGTGTTGGCAGTAGGGGTGGATCCATCGACGGAGAGGCTACTGTATGAACAGGCTGTGGTTGTCGAGGTCCGCGTTTGCCTGATCCTGAACGGTGGCTACGGTGAGTCCCACGATCAGTCGATGAGGCTGTGGCAGCAAGAGCAGCTGATGACGAATCTCCTTAGTGCGCAATTGAGAACGAGCAGCGTCAAAAGTAGGCATGGACTGTTGTATAAAGGATGCAACAGTGTTGTATTCCTCCGGGAGTCCATTGACAAGTTGGATAACCAATCGTTTGTCGTTCATGGGGAAATCAAGATCGGTCAGTCGATCCGACAACGATTTTAGTTTATCGCAATAGTCATCGACGCTAGCACAATCAACAAACTTTAGATTGACAAATTTACTTTCAAGGGTCGCAGCACGATTACCTTTGTTATCTTGAAAAAGCTTCTGAAGGTGATCCCAAAGTTCTTTAGCAGTTTTCCCGATTTTAGAACCGTGAGCATTAGATCCTTGGCCATGGTGGAGAACATCCAATGACGGCAGAGAGCGTCTAGTTGTTGCGAGGTATTGGCGTCAATTTCTGTTGGTGTTGCTGATCCGTCGATGAGGAAAAGGAGTCCGTGAGCCTGGAGATGGAGTTCGAAGAGAAAAACCCACGATGAGTATTCATCTTGTTTGATATCAAGAAGAATGGGGATTAGGGTTTTTATGTTATTGACAGTAAAAGCTGGATGCAGGGATTTTTTATCACCTGCCATGGATTGTTTTTTTTTTTTTTTTTAGAAGAAAATAGGGGGAAGAAGAAGGAGGATCTCTTTTAGGATGATACCATAATGGAAGGATAAACTTCCTTGAGTAATCCCTTAATCGGATTCTCAATATATATTATTATTATATGAAAGTCATTAACTACAGAGAATAATATCTTGACCGGAAATCAGGCCAATAAGGGAAATAATCTCTTTTAGAAATCCTCTTATATCAAAGGCTTTCTGCTTCCTAAACCAGTGGAAAGGAGGAATCTGCTGCCCGGTTAAATTGGGTGCACAAAGTCGCACTCTTTGTGAGTCGTCATGCACAGAAAGTTACTGAACTGAAAACAAATACAGGATTCTGCAAGTGATGCCATGCCAGGACTGCAATGCACCATGAGCCCATGTAACCTGCTCTTCCAGTCCAGTAGTTTTTCATGAAGCTACTGTAATTGTCAGACCCAGTAAGTTCCTAATTTACTATGTTATGAACTGTTATACTTTGTGCAAGTGTTCAAAGTGAAAATGCATCTTAGTCAAAGCTAAGACGAGTTTATATATAAAAAATTTTGCTGGATATATGTAGCTCTTCGAATACAGAATAGTCTCTATCCTTGAGGGACCTTAAATGAAAAGACGCAGAACGGCAGAAGTGTGTCAAGTATCGTGAAGTTTGTCCCAAATTCTATTGCATTCTTGATCAGCCATTAAAACAACTATGAAAACGGAACAAATGTAAGACCTCATTATGTTTGACTCAGAATTGCTAGGTAATTTCCTCTGGGTGTCAGTGTACATTCGATTAAGCTGCACAAAGAAACAAAGAGGACAGCATGCCGTAGTATGCCTGTTTCTCATTCTCCCAGCTCGTACCTGTCTTGTCCAAAAATAAAAGAATTCAACTCAGATAATCTAATGCAAGAACAGAAAACTATAAGAAACTGAGATTTGAAATAAAAAGCGCTACATGAATCTAAAACTTAGAACTAGACGGACTGAGTATTCCCCTGCATCTACAAGAGTTGGCACAATTGGAACATTGTGCTCTAAAGTTTGCTAACTTCTACTTATACAATGAGATCACGGAATCACTCTTGATCCAATTGACCTCCATGATAAACATCCCAACGGGTTGGATGGTCACTTTAAAGAAGTTCATTGGGAACTGAAAAAACTTACGTTTGCCAATCTATAGGATCCAGCCTTTGTGAGAGACTACTTGTCAATTCCGGAACGCGCTTTCTACTGACAGAAGAGTCCTGTTTTTGCACCTGACTTTTCATAGAGAGCTTGCACTCATCGTTCATGTTCAAGTCACCCCCAGATACAACATCAAAAACGAATCTTAAATCTAATAGAATTTGCAGCACTCCTCTTTCAGTCACCTTAGGACTGCGAGCATCTAAGGTAGAAAGAAAGCTGCCATATATATTCAGCACCTACAACATCATTTTCAAAATAATTATGTATAAATCACCAAGGTCTCGCAAATTTGGAACGCGACGTTAGATTATTCAAGGTTAAAAACAACAGATCTCTCAATTTGGAACACGGCATTTCCAAGAGAAAAAGTAACTCTTTTGTGATTAAGCAATTCTTACAGTCCATCATTATGGTACATATATCCTACTGTTCTGATTTTATAGGCTTTCCAGTCTATCTTAGAGAAGTCAACTGGTAATTACCCAACATATAGAATTTTCTGGTTTCTATGTTTAAACATATACAAGAAGAAATAATATCAAGCAAGATTCAACCGAATTAAGTAGATCAGTGACCAAATGTTCAAACAGAAACCTGCTATTCACAGGTGAATGAAATTACTTACAAATACACAGACACTACTGATATAGTAAAGTAAAATTTACAGCATGTTATGTATAACAATTAAACTGGAGCGCATATTTACCCTTTCCAAAAGACCCAGAGCAAATTTCTGCAGAATTAATTTGTCAAGGATGTGCCCTCCAATTCTATGAACCTCTTCACTAGCTTGGTATAGGAAAGACGTAAGATAAAGTGAAGGAGTCTCTTAATAAGATCCAACCATGTTTGCTCACACTAAGCCAGCACAAACTAAATGCACTACAGGTCAAAGCCAATCATTCATAAGTTCACAATTCAGTACTTGAAAATGAGCCGAACGGGTTTGTAATATCAACAGGTGATAGTAATAACGATGATACAGAACTTCAAGAGTGCAAGAAAATATGCTGAACTTGTGTTCTTTAGTAGATACTTTACCCAGCCAACCAGTAGCTAACTAACTATAATATTTCACAAGCATATTAGTATATACAGCAATATGCGAATCATGATGAAGGAAGTAAAAACAGTCCAGCATAAACTGCCTATTTGCATAAAATTATTACCACACAAAATTAGCTATAACGAGACAAGCCAGTAAGCAGGGAATACGTCTATGGTTTCATTCCATGAAACCCATGCTACTAGATTAGCTGGGAAAGGCAAGATGAAGCAAATCAGTTCCGAACAGTATAAGCAAATTATCGTTCAGATCAACAATCGAACATAAATAAGTCAGTATGCTAGTCTAAATTGTCAAACACTCAGCCAAATACATGATTTTTTAATCAAGACTTCAGAGACAACAATATACAAAACTGGGCCTTCTTTGCAAGTTTTCTAGTAATTGCACTAAGCATACACCAAAAGAGAGGCATGATCATTATTAATATCATTAGCGATAATCGCCTTATTTGTCAAACAGCTCTTCGCTGCCACAGTAGAAAGATTCAGATGCAGGTTAAGGAAAAGCTTCACTTACCCTCGTTCTTTGTTGGTTTAGCCCTCCACTGGTTGCAATAAGCAGAGAGCCATTTGTCTTGCGCTCACTTACAACACCTAAAATTCATAACAAAATGTGAATACAAAAATACTAAACAACTGAAGAGCAGCAATTGTGTGCATGCAAAGAATATTAAATTCCCATTACTAATTTAGCTCAAGTATTTCCCATTACTTGAAAACTAAAGACAGAATCCGTTACAAAGTTAGCAAAAGTATTACCCATTACTTGTGTGCATGCAGAGAATGAAAAAAGATGATAAGTAGTTGGGTTTTGAATTGTGATCCTTGCATGCATATGATCATGTTACTACATAACTGGCTGATCTTTACGTCAATCTCCCAATGAAACGAAAAGGAGATCGGCAGTTAGTCTAGCCACCTAACCCAAAATGTGCTGAAATCTGAATTGAACATCTTCCATTGCAGTGTAACCCTATATCAGCCAATATTACATATGGACGAAAAAACGGCAGAAGCAAAGAAAACTCAGCTAAAGTGAAGCATGTCATCCTGTTTTAAGGAACTTTAGCTCTGGCGCAGATATCGAAGGGTTGTTGGAGGCAACTAAAGCAGTTGAACTTGCACGTTATTCTCTTGCATATAATTCTGCACATTCAAGGTCAGTTCCTCCATGTTGATATGAAATGCAGCAACTTCATCGAGACATATGTAGGGATTTCCGCCGTTCAGGAAAGCATCCTCTATATTACTTAGTGTTGCATCAATAGGTTTGAATTCTGGACTCGCAGGTGTTTCTACAAGAACCAATCAATGTGAATCTATTGTAGAAGCACCTGCAAGTTCTGAACCCAAACTTATTGAAACAACACTAAGTGATATAGAGGATGCTTTCCTAAACGGCGGAAATCATCTAAGTGATATAGAGGATGATTTTCTAGACGGACAAATTAATTATAGAAGCAAATTTCTCTCTTTTTCTTGTTCACTGGGTCACTGATTCTAACTAAATGATGATTGATGATCCATATAAACTCTTCCAACAATAATACACAAAATCCGATCTCAATGTTAGAGGTGAAAGCATTGGATTGGATATCTATACTCATAATAAAACCCTACTAGCAAATTGACACAGACCAAACACTTGTCCAACTTAGATAGATCACGCATCTAAAACACGCATATTTGATGTTTTAGATGCGTGATCTATCTAAGTTCGGCAAGTGTTTGGTCTGTGTCAATTTGCTAGGGTTGTATTCTGAATCCAATGCTTCACCTTTAACATTGAGATCTGATTTTTTGCGTATTATTGTTCAAAGAGTTTATACAGATCATTGATCATCATCTAGCTAGATTCAGTGACCCTGTAAAGATGAAAAGGAGGACAAATTTTTGTTATATAATTAATTTGTACGTCTAGGAAAGCATCCTCTATATTACTTAGTGTTGAATCAATAAGTTGGGGTTCAAGACTTGCAGGTGCTTCTACAATAGGTTCACATTGATTGGTTCTCGTAGAAACACCTGTGAGTCCAGAATCCAAACCTATTGATGCAACACTAAGTAATATAGAGGATGCTTTCCTAAACATCGGAAGTCCTGAACCTATTTCATAATTTTGAAAACATAGGCATCGAAATGCCTACTTCATAATTTTGTTGCCTACTGAATACAATCTACAACCTATTTATACCTTTATCTTGGCCACCAAATGTTAGGAACTTACTCTATACAGGCAACACAATTAGAATCTTAGACCAAAAGGAGATGGTCAACGAGGAATTCAATTCTGTGGACTAGCATATACTTGCGTTGATTTGAATGGTGCACTGGTTGCTCCAACTACAGTGTTGAAAGCAACTTCCTGAAACGGTCCACCCATTTTTCCTCTAGGAAACCACCCAAGGTCCCCTCCTTTCTTAGCTGATGGGCACTCTGCATTTCCGCAGCAACCTACACAAGCCAGAGTTTAGCTCAAAAGGTATCAACATAGACTTTCCCTTGATGTTGACATCAGAAAAAGAGTGTCATAATTGATCTTCAAAATATTTTTGTTTCTCTGAAAAGAGGAGCTAAAGTACTTCTCATGTGCAAGATTATGCTGAGTTTCATAACCACAAGCAGAATTAGACTTGCCTGGGCACATTCAAGAACTCTTGAAAGTTAAAAATCAAGCAAAAAGTAGATTTAGCTATTCCAAGCTTGAAACATTTTCCACACATGCTCACCATGCTTCTATTTTCCTAATTCAGCTTATTGTTGGAATTTTGGATATAGAAACTTCGGAAATATACGAGCATGGTTATGTTGCTCGTATGGAGCTCCTAGGAAGCAAGACTAACTCTTAACTCTCAAAACTCTGTTCTTGTTATTAACTTCTTGCTTCGTTACGATTACAAATGAATGTATCACTGCCTATTTATAGGCACTACAAGACCGACCTGACAACCTCTAGATACTTCTAGAGAACACTTGTAAACCACATTACCAATTACACATCTGTTCACATTATAGAACTCTCTGGACTAAGCTAACTTTAGACTTTTCTATACTTGAGTTACTGTAGCTAACTCTAGAAACTTCTAAACTATTCAAACTACCTAACTCCACAACCATCACTGTGTAGAATTCTCTACACTCCTCTAAACTAATCTAGACAACTCTAGATTACAAAATACAATTTCCAACATCCCCTCCTAATTTGTAATCTCCATTTCGGTTTCGATCTTCACACAATCTCTGTGTCCTTAGATTTCTTTGCTCCCAATGCCTGCTTCGCCATTAGCTTTCTTCGCTCGTGGTGTGGCTCCTTCATGCCTGACATTTCCTTATGTCGACATTACGTCTCTTCTCTTAGAGTCTCCATAGCTCTCTCCTTCCATCCTCTTTTCTTCTAGCTAGCTCACATTTTCTGCTAGCCTCTCAGTGGGTGCGTTCCCACCGTCTCGGCCTTCACTCGGCCCGGCCTTTACGCGGCCTTCCTTTAGACTTCACTCGGCTACTTCCGCCACGAGTAGAGGAGTAGAATCTCGTGACATGGCTTTTCCCATGCCATGTCCGAAAGTGCACTCTTTTCCACATGCACTCCCTACAATTTCTCTTTTCTCTTTCTATTTTTCTTTCATGGAGACATTTTTTACATCTTCAACGGTACTGAAAACTACTATATCTCACGAGCAACATCTTCTTTTTTTAAACTTCTTGTTAATTCTCTTTTTACGTAGAAATGGGTGATACATATGGGGATCTAAAACAAACAATCCAAACTCAAACTTTTAGATATAGTTGAGAATCATACCTTCGCTTTCTTCACTTCACTTTCGCATTTGCTTTAAACTCCACAAACATTTTGATTCGCGCAGCTTACACATCCCATATGGATCGAACCTCCGCTCTGATACCATGTTGGAATTTTGGATATAGAAACTTCGGAGATATACGAGCATGGTTATGTTGCTCGTATAGAGCTCCTAGGAAGCAAGACTAACTCTTAACTCTCAAAACTCTGTTCTTGTTATTAACTTCTTGCTTCGTCACGATTACAAATGAATGTATCACTGCCTATTTATAGGCACTACAAGACCGACCTGACAACCTCTAGATACTTCTAGAGAACACTTGTAAACCACATTACCAATTACACATCTGTTCACATAATAGAACTCTCTGGACTAAGCTAACTTTAGACTTTTCTATACTTGAGTTACTGTAGCTAACTCTAGAAACTTCTAAACTATTCAAACTACCTAACTCCACAACCATCACTGTGTAGAATTCTCTACACTCCTCTAAACTAATCTAGACAACTCTAGATTACAAAATACAATTTCCAACATCCCATCCTAATTTGTAATCTCCATTTCGGTTTCGATCTTCACACAATCTCTGTGTCCTTAGATTTCTTTGCTCCCAATGCCTGCTTCGCCATTAGCTTTCTTCGCTCGTGGTGTGGCTCCTTCATGCCTGACATTTCCTTATGTCGACATTACGTCTCTTCTCTTAGAGTCTCCATAGCTCTCTCCTTCCATCCTCTTTTCTTCTAGCTAGCTCACATTTTCTGCTAGCCTCTCAGTGGGTGCGTTCCCACCGTCTCGGCCTTCACTCGGCCCGGCCTTTACGCGGCCTTCCTTTAGACTTCACTCGGCTACTTCCGCCACGAGTAGAGGAGTAGAATCTCGTGACATGGCTTTTCCCATGCCATGTCCGAAAGTGCACTCTTTTCCACATGCACTCCCTACAATTTCTCTTTTCTCTTTCTATTTTTCTTTCATGGAGACATTTTTTACATCTTCAACGGTACTGAAAACTACTATATCTCACGAGCAACATCTTCTTTTTTTAAACTTCTTGTTAATTCTCTTTTTACGTAGAAATGGGTGATACATATGGGGATCTAAAACAAACAATCCAAACTCAAACTTTTAGATATAGTTGAGAATCATGCCTTCGCTTTCTTCACTTCACTTTCGCATTTGCTTTAAACTCCACAAACATTTTGATTCGCGCAGCTTACACATCCCATATGGATCGAACCTCCACTCTGATACCATGTTGGAATTTTGGATATAGAAACTTCGGAGATATACGAGCATGGTTATGTTGCTCATATAGAGCTCCTAGGAAGCAAGACTAACTCTTAACTCTCAAAACTCTGTTCTTGTTATTAACTTCTTGCTTCGTCACGATTACAAATGAATGTATCACTGCCTATTTATAGGCACTACAAGACCGACCTGACAACCTCTAGATACTTCTAGAGAACACTTGTAAACCACATTACCAATTACACATCTGTTCACATAATAGAACTCTCTGGACTAAGCTAACTTTAGACTTTTCTATACTTGAGTTACTGTAGCTAACTCTAGAAACTTCTAAACTATTCAAACTACCTAACTCCACAACCATCACTGTGTAGAATTCTCTACACTCCTCTAAACTAATCTAGACAACTCTAGATTACAAAATACAATTTCCAACATCCCATCCTAATTTGTAATCTCCATTTCGGTTTCGATCTTCACACAATCTCTGTGTCCTTAGATTTCTTTGCTCCCAATGCCTGCTTCGCCATTAGCTTTCTTCGCTCGTGGTGTGGCTCCTTCATGCCTGACATTTCCTTATGTCGACATTACGTCTCTTCTCTTAGAGTCTCCATAGCTCTCTCCTTCCATCCTCTTTTCTTCTAGCTAGCTCACATTTTCTGCTAGCCTCTCAGTGGGTGCGTTCCCACCGTCTCGGCCTTCACTCGGCCCGGCCTTTACGCGGCCTTCCTTTAGACTTCACTCGGCTACTTCCGCCACGAGTAGAGGAGTAGAATCTCGTGACATGGCTTTTCCCATGCCATGTCCGAAAGTGCACTCTTTTCCACATGCACTCCCTACAATTTCTCTTTTCTCTTTCTATTTTTCTTTCATGGAGACATTTTTTACATCTTCAACGGTACTGAAAACTACTATATCTCACGAGCAACATCTTCTTTTTTTAAACTTCTTGTTAATTCTCTTTTTACGTAGAAATGGGTGATACATATGGGGATCTAAAACAAACAATCCAAACTCAAACTTTTAGATATAGTTGAGAATCATACCTTCGCTTTCTTCACTTCACTTTCGCATTTGCTTTAAACTCCACAAACATTTTGATTCGCGCAGCTTACACATCCCATATGGATCGAACCTCCGCTCTGATACCATGTTGGAATTTTGGATATAGAAACTTCGGAGATATACGAGCATGGTTATGTTGCTTGTATAGAGCTCCTAGGAAGCAAGACTAACTCTTAACTCTCAAAACTCTGTTCTTGTTATTAACTTCTTGCTTCGTTACGATTACAAATGAATGTATCACTGCCTATTTATAGGCACTACAAGAACGACCTGACAACCTCTAGATACTTCTAGAGAACACTTGTAAACCACATTACCAATTACACAACTGTTCACATTATAGAACTCTCTGGACTAAGCTAACTCTAGACTTTTCTATACTTGAGTTACTGTAGCTAACTCTAGAAACTTCTAAACTATTCAAACTACCTAACTCCACAACCATCTGTGTAGAATTCTCTACACTCCTCTAAACTAATCTAGACAACTCTAAATTACAAAATACAATTTCCAATACTTGTTAACCAAATTTTGGGTCGATGAGCTATCAAGTCCGACGTCTTTGCATAATAGATTATAGATTTCAAGTAGTACCCGACAGAAGCAAAATAATCAAATTTGGCAATGGTGGAGTCAGCCTGTTCTCTTCATTATTTCCAAAGTAAAAGTTTCAATTTTCATGGAGAATTCTGAGTACTTATGTTACATCTACTAACAAAAAAGCATCTCTTCTGATTTTCTGGAAAGAAATTCACCTTTGCAAACTCTGCTGGAGGACCTTTATCTCCATCGCTTAACCGACCTTCGTCGAGCTTCTTGTAAGCTTCATTCATCTAGCATTGCTTCTCGCATAAGATATGCCTTGCTGCAAAATGCAAAGAATAAGAACATTAAACAGGGTTAATTGATAACCGAAGATAGAAAATACACTGAAAAGGCAATCAGAATCTGTAGCATCAAAGATTGATCTGCACCCGGAGGTCTTAGTTCTTATCCTTAGATATCCAACAATGTGAAAAAATGGATTATGAAATATCTTCAAGAGAAAACTAACTTTCCGCGTACACGGAGATACTGGATTTCGTTTTCCAAATAGGAAAATAGCCAGGGTATTTGAAGATAAATATAATGTTTTTAACTGTAAAGCACATAAGGGGATGCTAGGAAGTGACTCCATTTTCCGCAGGAAGCCCTATAAACACCATTTCTCACAATGCCAGTGCTTCAACAGAAGCATTCATAAATAAGCAAGAATTCAGAAAATTCGCAATATATTTAGCAAGTGATACTAAAGAAAATAGAAAGCAATACTTCATAGATACCAAAATAAAAAGCAAATTGCAACAGTCCACCCAAATGAAGCATCTCATAAAATTATCTTCAGTGCTAATCATGCCGGATAAAAAAATATCTTCTATGAATTCAGAAACAAAGCGCAGTAAATTTAAAGCGGCCCAAGCAAGACTTACTATATCCATGTGAATTATGTCCCCTACCTCTATGAAAATTAAGGAATTCATCCATTATTAATAGTATTTCAAAGGCGCGAGAAAAATACCTTTGACGTATGTGCAGGTACCAAGCCCATCTGCAGCTTTTCCAGCTTTTCCTTTACCCTTTGCAGCAGGCTCGTCTCCTCCACCGCCAGCTGCCTTTCCCTTGCCTTTCCGACCTGCTGCCTATTTACCTTTCCCAGCTACCTCTTTGCCTTTCCCCATAACCTTCCAACCCATAAAAAATATAAATATCACAAACCGATATCAGACAAAGCAAACATGACCCTTCAAAACAAGCATAGTGGTTGCAAACAATCACAAAAAAGAATCCCAACAACAAACAAGGACGGCGCATACTGGGTTACTAACAGCAGGATATTGCACGGAATTTTATATAGTAGCAAATAATGTCTATCCTAAAACACATATACATAACGTGAAGAACTAAAATGCATCACAACATTGTCTGTAGAAGCTAAAAGGGATACACACATTACTGACATCCAAAAACAAATAGTGATAAACCAACCCTTGCAAGTTGTTGTTGGATAATCTGTGGTAGACCGTCATCTAGGAACCGAATAGAACAATTTTAATGGGGATGGCCAATCTAGCCGCGAAGCGCCTAACAATTCGGCGTCCAACGCCGAACCAAACATCGTTACAGTTTTTATTTTCTAAAAAAATTGATTATTTAATATTTTTCTCTCCATTATTTCCTCTCTCTCCCTCTTTTTTTTTTCTCTCCATTTTTTCCTCTCTCCTCTCTCCTTTTTTTTTCTTCTCTCCATCTTTTCCTCTCTCCTCTCTCTTTCTCTTTTTTTCCTCTCTCTATTTTTTCCTTTTTCCCCATGTTCTCCATCACTTTATTTTCTTCTTTTTTTTCTCTCTCTATATCACTTTCTCTCTTTCTACGAAAAAAAATATATAGCGCTAAATCATTTTGTGTTGGGACCACTTTTTGAACGCCGAATGATTCAGCGTTTCAATCTTGCTGATAGTTGGATGGCGAGCAACTGTTAGGAGAGAGAACTATCCACTATCACTGTTAATTTTTTTACAACACTTATTTTTTGATTTGCAACACTTTTTGGCCAATCTAGCACTCAAATCTAGCCCATAGGGGTTAGCCTTAGGGTGCAGGCGAGTTAGGCGACCGCCTAGGGCTCCAAATTGTTGGGGTCCAAAAAAAAGTTTTGTTTATAAGTCAATTGCAACAGTCGTAAGTGTTACTAAATGATTTTGTCACATTTATTAATGTAACATACGCTTGTGACAATTATAGTTGTTACAAACTATTTTGTTACGGCTATAAGTATCACTAATTATCAATTGGTTGTGGATTTTTGAATATTAAGGTCAAATTGAAAGTTTGCAACAGGGAATCTAACCTTAAAAAGCTGGAAAAAAAAATCGACGTCCTTCGGCCGCCAAGCTAAATGAAAATTACCGCTTTAATAGTATAAACTTATCTCCCAAACTAAAACTTTGCCTCCATTATTGATTTCGTATCATATAAAAAGGCCTCAAAATTCAAGTTCGCCTAGAGCATCCCGAAACTGTAAGACGGCCATGTCCAGATGAGTTTACTTTTCATTTCTTCGAGAAATGCTGGCCTGCCGTTGAGACTGATTTTGTTAGAGCCATCGAAAGTTCTTTTTTTTTTCTCTTACGGCAGATTGGTAGCTGAAGTGAAAGCTACAACTATTACTCTTATTCCAAAAACTAATAATGCTTCACATCTTAAATATTTTAGATCCATTTCGGTTTGTAAGGCCACTCGCGAGTTGTACAGGCCCGCAAGTTAATAATCTTTACATGGACATGGAGATGACGTGAATGCCCCCGTCATAAATCTTACCTTACTAGAAGTTGGAATGCCCTTACCGACATTTTTCTGTTCTTTTCCCTTCTCTACTCCTAATACAATCTCATCCAGCTCTCTCAGAGAAAGGAAAAACCCTAACCTCATCTAGCGAAATTTGAAGGAATTTAGTATGCGATTCTAATATTTGGGTTCATCCGCAATTTCGATTTTCGTAACATTTGTCTGGAATGCCGTTCAATACTGGAAATTTGATTTAATGTCTAAGTCCTACTCACTTACACTCAAGTTTCTTCGTCAGTGGTTGAATTTGGTTGATCACCGGTAAGTGATAAACATCCTTAACATGATTTATGATACTTCATTAGTTCCAATTTTGATTTCTAATAAATTCAGTAATGGGCTTTAACTGTTTGTAGAAATTCCCAACCAGTTTAAGTGTTTGGCACCTCATATAGTGTATTTTTTTACTCATTAGTGTATTTTCATAATGTTTGATCCAAGATATCTGTTAATTTTCATCAAAACCTTTTGATTCACTTTTTCCTTTGATTTGCAGATGACAGTTGAAGGTAAGGTTTTGACAATTGAAGTCCCCGGATTATTGAGCTTGCTCGACTTCAAGAGCTAACTGAGACTGAGAAAGAAAATAAAAGGCAGTGCCAAAGTCAAGAGAATCCGTGAGAAAGAGATGCTCGCTTTCACGCCGTGTTTTATACAAAGCAAAATGAGATTCAATGACCTTAAAATGAATGAGAAACGCTTCTTCTACAATGCGTAATGCTACTGAGAGACGAAAAACCAGAATTAGATGTGGAGACAAAGATGACCACATGGCAGAACAAGCGAACAACTCCCTACCACCACTCAAGTTCGATCACAAGACCATGCAGCGGGAACAAGTAGTAAGTGACGTGATACGTATTATCATCTTACATTAAATGTTTTTTCCTAAGAAAATTATTATCCAGATGTCTAACTTAGTGTGTCCAGATAAGTATGAAAGACACAATATTGAGAAAGACACATGAATCACTTAAATATGTAACCAATCCAACCAAGGACCATTTCAATCCTGTTGTGATAGTGGGTCGGAAAGCAGATAAGGATAAAGGACTATTCAGGGTCGCGGAGGATATTCTACAAATTCCCATAAATGGATCCAGGCTTGCATTTGCTGATAATGTCTTCCAGGAGTCTGGGTACTTCAAAATAGAAGTCTAGATATATCTTGCAAGGTTCAAGAGGGAGTATACTATATATTGTTGAGAATCTATTTACATGATATAAGTTTCTTTTCAGTTACATAATGACACTGTTTTCTTGCCAATTTGGGACCAAAACTATGAAAACTAACTGTATTTATGCATCTGACCTTCTTTCAGTGTTGTTGAAACTATAAACATCCACCCAATCCAAAGGAGGACCAATTCCAACAGCTCACAGATGGGTTCAACAATACCTTCCCATCAAGAAGTCCATTTATCAAGCAAACCAATCGATTTACCAATGCTAATGTCGGTAGAATTACCGGTGGTATACAATTTTACCAAAAGTTAGATTTTTCTGAGAAGGGAACGGCAGGGGCGTTGTGCTTGCCACTAGACTACTTTAGTTTATTACTCCTATTGGAGTATTAGTTAGTTTATTACTCCTATAGAGTGTAAGTTTTGTAACTGAACATCGAGTCGGCAAGTGCATCGCACGTGCGTCTTTCCTAGTGAACTATAATTTATTTTTTTTTACTCGGTCAACATAAAAATAAAATAAAAAGCGAAACTGTACAGGGACTAGGCTATATTAGCGCTAAGCCGTTAGGCTGAACGCCAATAAGACCTATTTGAAACGAAAATAAACCTCTCCAGGCCATTCAACAGATTGAATAAAACCTGGCCTACCCTCATAAAACTCATAAATTTCCTCAGCCAACAAACATGCTTGTTTGGCCGAGGCATCAGCTGAAAAATTAGCCTCTCTGTAGTTATAAACATAGCTAATATTGTTGTAAAAACTCTTCGACATTCTCCACTTCTGCATTAGCTGCCACGTTAACTACCCTTTCTGAAGAGCTAATGTGCAACTCATCGAATCCGATCTGACGCATAGATTTTTGACATTCCACCTTTGAGCAACAACTTCACCATAGATAACCGCACACACTTCAGCGTAGTAATTGGTCTGCCAACCCAGACCAACGCACAAAACTCCCAGAACTGCCGAGTTAGAATCACGAAAAACTACACCAGAACCAGCTTGGCCCGGGTTGCCAAGTGATTCTCTATCACAACAGATCATAAGCTCGCCTGGATTAGGCGGCGTCCAAGTAACTTCAATTAGAACAAAATGTTTGCAAGATCTGTGCTTCACTCTAAAGAAATTCAAAATGCGCAAATCATCTAAGGTGTTGTACATGTGGCCCTTCATTCTAATTGAGTTATAACGAATTACCTGATGAACCCATCCCTTAAACTCAAGCCATCGTACACGCATGTTCTCATAATAAGCCTTATTGCGCAGCTTCCATAACTCCGTAACTATTGCAAGATTTGCAACCAGCCACAGATCCTTTATCATCCTACTACGCCCTTTTGCAGCCTTGTAAGAGGCCACAAGATCCTCATTCGGTTTCAGTTTAAAAATATCAGCCGCCCAATCCCAAATCTTCTTAGCAATTTTGCAATGCCAAGTGATATGGCTGACATCTTCGCAATTTTCCCTGCACAGGCGGAACATAGAAGGCATCTCCCTACCTGTCTTCTTAATGATGTTATCTTCAGTAGCTCATTGTTTATTAAATACCTTCCAGTACTGAACACTTAAGGTAGGATGCACAACACTTCTATGGAAAAGAGCCGCGGTTGGCGAAACTTCCGCAGGTGCCCTGATGGCAGCCTTAGCCGACTTGACAGAGAATACGCCTTTGCTATCCAAGTCCCAAATTTTGTAATCATCTCCACCACCAATAAGAGGCAAATTATCAACATCAACATTGCATCGTAACATCAATTCCTTAGTCTTTGGAGGAATAACCCAAGAGCCATCAACAATAATATCACTAACCTTGGTCTTAAAATCATTAGGACCCTTTTTACTGATGCCAAGCTTTTGCGCAATTGAAAAATCAGCACTCCAATTATCAAAAAATAAGGAAGTATTAGCACCATTACCTATAATTGAGCGCGTATGCTTTTGCACAAAGTTATACACCAATTTGATTCCTGGAAAAACCGAAGAACCCAATTTATAATCTATCAAGTTTCCATTTAACTTGAAATACTTCTCCTTCAAAAATCTGGCCCAAGTCTTATCAAAGTCACTAATCGAAACCCACAACTTCATAAGCATGGCCCTATTAACATCAATCAATTTCTTAAGACCAAGACTACCTTCACGCCTTGGACGGCATAAATCATCATAAAGAACCGTAAAGTATTTACGTTTCTCAGCATCTCCAGACCACAAGAAATTTCGAATGGCCCTCTCAACTGACTTGATAGTCGTGCATGGCCACTTATACACAGCCATGGAATGAAGTAAATAACTAGAAATCACTGATTTAATCAAAACTAGCCGAGCCTGAAAAGATAAGAGCTTACCCTTCCAACCTGCCAGTTTATCCATAATCTTCTCCATTACTTGCCGAACATGAATATGACGCACAATACCAGGTTTTAATTGGATTCCCAAATATTTATCTGGGAATAGCGCCCTTTCCATGCCCATATAATTTGCAATAGCAACATCACGAGAATGTTTGTCACCACCATAATAGAACTTGTTTTTGGCATAACTAACGTATTGTCCAGAAGCAAGTTGGTACATACCAAGCATCTCCTTCAAATGTCGCAAATTGTGAAGATTACCCTTACAGAAATAAGAATATCATCCGCAAAGAGTAAATGAGTTGGCGCAACACCTTTCTTGCTCACCATATGGTGCATACTTCTTGCTGCAAACAACTTAGAGAGATTGCGGCTCAAAACATCTTCAATAAGAACAAAAATCAAAGGTGAAAGAGGATCAGCTTGACGCAGACCTCTAGTGATACTGAAAAAACCTTCAGGGCTACCATTAATCATAATAGAAATCCGAGCAGAGTTAAGAATATTAAGCACCCACAAACACCATGCATCAGAAAAACCATATTGCCGGAAAACTTCAACAACAAATTCCCAACTAACCGTGTCAAAATCTTGGGCTATATCCATTTTGAGGCCAACATTACCATGCTTCCTTTCCGCACTAATCTCATTGATCAGTTCCGACGCCAAAGTTATGTTTTCATGAATGTTTCTTCCCTTCATAAGCGCCACTTGCTCCTCAGAAATTAATTTATTCAGCATTGTACCAAGTTTGGTAGCCATAATCTTTGTAATGATTTTGAAGAAAAAGTTGCTTAAACTAATTGGCTTATAATCCTTAATAGCATCAGATTTGTTATTTTTTGGGATTAGAACAATAAAACTAGAGTTAATGCCATTAGGAATTTTCCGCATCGCCCAACAGTTTGCAATAGCATTAAAAAGATCTCTAGAAATAATGTTCCAACAAACTCTATAGAAATAACCTGTAAATCCATCAGGGCCAGGTGCAGAGTCTGCCCCCAAATCGAAAACTGCTTCCTTAACTTCATCCAAAGACGGAATAGCATCCATAAAAGCACTTTCAGCAGCTGAGATGCTTTCATGCTCATATTCGAACAACTTTAGATCAATATGCACTTCTCCACCATTGAATTTTGCACGGTAGTGATCAACAATGTAATCCTTTATTTCATCCTGCAAAAACAAAGTAGAGTTAGTAGAAATCTTCAATTCAGAGATTGTGTTTTGGCTTCTCCTCATGCGTATGGTGTTGTGGAAAAAACGAGTATTTTGATCACCATCTTCCAACCAATTAGTTCTCGATTTTTGCTTAAGCATAACTGCCAACTCAGGTCGCACCTCATCAACAACCTTTCTAGCATCAGCAACCTTCAAAAATTGCAACTCACACCTAACATTTTGATCCAGAATATCATTATCCTTATCAAGATTCAATTCCGCTTGTTTTAAACGAAACTGAATATCCCCAAACACAGTTCTATTCCAAACCTTCAAGGCTTCCTTCAGTCTCTTCAACTTAGAATTGAAAACAAAAGGAGGCGCACCATCCAGTCTAATACTCTCCTTTACAAAATCCAAGAAAGATGGATGAGAAATCCACATTTTCTGAATTCTAAAAGGAGCCCTATTTTTCCTTGGACTGTCAAAAGCAAAACCAAATAGAGGGGAGTGATCAGAGAAAACTCTTGGCATAGCTTTGCACCTCCAATTAACATACTTATCATACAAAGCATCGTTAATAACATCCCTATCATGTTTAGAAACGATTCTATGTATGCCACTCTGACAATTAGTCCAAGTATATTTCTTCCCAATAGCATCTGCTTCCACCAAACCATTGTCAGAGATCCAACTTCGAAACTCATTCATATAAATTTCTTTAATCGGCCTACCACCCTTCTTTTCATCCAAATGCAGAACACAATTAAAATCCCCCAACACCAACCACGGAATAGAAATAAATCCCAACCCCAGTTAACGCCAAAGAGATCTCCTTCCCACCGCGTCAGAAGAAGCATGCACAGTCGTGATATAATCACCAGAAAAATCCAAAGTGATAGCTTGTTTTGAAGAAGATAAAACATTCGGCCTTGCCAGGGAGTTCCTCCAAAAGACCCAAATGTTACCTTTCTCACCATTCACCTCATTAGTAATAACATCTTCACAAAAATCAAACAAATTTAAATTCCTAACAAAACGTGTAGTGCAACGAACCTGCGGCTCCGCAATACATATTACGTCAGGATTGTGCAAGTTGTAAAGCTCAATCAACTTGTCCCTTGCACCATCTTTAGCCAAGCCTTGAGCATTCCAATAAAAGACACGCATTAATTAACTCTGCTCTTTGAAGGGCTTGCCGAACCCTGTCTGGAAGATCTACCACCTCGAGTTCGAACTTGACTAACATTTTCCACAGTAATAGTCTTCTTTTTAGTAACCTTTGGTTTTTTCTTCTTGTCAGCCAATTCCTTTTTCTCACGCTCATCCTGTTCTTTTTTAGCAAGTAATTCCAAATTTCTTGCATCATCTTCTACTACCTTGGAAGTATTTGTTGATACCTGATCCACCGTATCTGCAACTTCATCATCAGTTTCAATAACTACCTCATCAGTCTCTTCGGTCCCAATTTCAAATCTATTAGAAAGCGCTAAGTTCTCTAAAGATTTAGTCGAAGTAGATCTTCTTGAATTTTTAGTGGCCTCACTAAAACTAGCATCATCATGGTCATCCATAGTGGTTGGACTAGCAGCTGGAGAACAAGCTGCTACCTCATTATCCACAGGTTCACTTTCATTGATATTAACCAAAATTGGTTGAGTTGCGACATGTTGCATTTCTAAAACCTTCTTTCTCAAATTCTCTAGCCTTGTCTTAGCCATCTCTTGTTGAACTCTAGCAACCTCATCATCAACTTCACGTTGCCGTGCCGCCTCTTTCATGGCCTCATAATTCTTATAAGCTTCCATCTCTTGCATCTCTAGATTAGAATCATCCTCCTTACGCAAATTATCTTGCATATTTTCCGCAATTTCCGCACCTTCATTGCGCAAAATTGATTCTGGACCATCATTGTGCATCTCAGGATGAGACGCACCATCATCGTTTGCACCATCATTGCGCTGCACAAAATGGAAGCACCATCATTGTGTTCCTCAGACAGTGACGCACCATCATTGTGCGTCTCTGATCTGTTACCTTCTTCACCCGATTTCTCACCATTACTAGTATTATTCTCAGGGAAAATGGTATGTTCTCCAGTAGCAATCTCAAGGATTGATAAGTTCTTCATTGTTTTAGGATCATCACCAGGTTTGTTTGGTCTTTCTCAAGAATTGGTTGCGAGGGTGGATCTTCTGGCATGTTCTTCTTGCTATTATTTTTAGGAATTCTTTCTTTTTGCCAGAAATTCTTAAGGTCATCCATATCAGCTTCAATTGATTTTTTTGATCTCAGGATCAGTTTCTTCATCAGCCTTGTCTTTCAAATCATCATACTTTTTTGTTCTACAATCGGATTTCTTATGGCCAATAGATTTGCAGTAATCATAAAAACTTGGCATGTTTAAAATTCCGTAATCTTGAACAAAAATTTTTTCGTTCTCTTCACCATCAATCAGAATCCTTCCTAAAGGTTGCAAGAAATCTATATCAATCAAAGAAGCAATAAAGTAGCCATATTCATGACGCAGAGTTCTTGGATCGACAGAAACCGGTTTTCCAAGCCCTCTAGCCATTCGAAAAATCGTCTCTTCATCCCAGAACTCCGTTGGAAGAGCCGTGAAACGAACCCAAACAGCAGCCCTAGTAATCTTATCCTTCCCTGGATCAAACAAAGGCATCCATGGATGAATTTTAAGCTGTTGAAACCCAATTTCAGATTTAATCTTCCACGGGCCATCATAGCTTACTCGTTTTTGATCATCTTCATTGTCAAGCTTAATAACAAAATATCATGTCCACCAAAAATTCGACTTTTCTTGTGGAAAGCCATCAATGAAGGATTACCAACCTTCTCACTCTTACACCACATCCATTTGACCAACTCAGACATATGCCCCATATGCAACACTGATCTAGAATTGGCAAGTCACCTTCTAATTCATTGTCCAACGGCAACTACTTCTTGGAACAACTTACTCACTCAACTTTCAAATTCACAAACTCCAATCCCCCACCCACTTTTACCTTAACGCCTCAGACAACCATTTCCCAAATTCTTCAATGATGAGTGCTAAAAAGTGCATATTTCTATATATTTTTCTTGGCATTTAACTCATCTTTTGTGCATTAATTCTACATTTTATCCCATATTCTGTATTTTCATTGTTTTCAAGAATAAATATTTTTATTAATTAATTTTGTATTTTTAGGTACCAAATAAAGACTAGATGAGTTGCGGAGCCAAAAGAGCAAAGACACGGGAGAAAGCCGGTGGAATCTCTAGCGGAAAAGAAGTGAAGAATGTGTTATGGAAGACTCAAGGATAAAAATGGGCTTAAAAAGGAAGAAATTGTTCTTAAAGAAGAAGTGGGCTCAAGATTACCTAAGCCCAAATCCATATCCTAAACCCAAAATTCAATACCCAAACCCGTTTTCCTTCTTAACCGTAAGATTGGATCCATTCCATCATCCAACGGTCGCTGCGTCATCATGCATCAGATTTCGATGCACCTTACCAACACTACAGCACCTAACTCCATCTTGAGACGTTAGTTTCGTTGTATTTTTGCATCCAACGGTCGCTCATAATCTGTCTCCATCTCGCCGTTAGATCCGTTTCAGAAGTTATCATCCCACGGATTCCCTTCACAAAACATCAAATTTGATGATCCCGTTTAACACCTAAGCAACCTAACCCTATTACCCGCACCAAACGCACCCTTCTGCCAAAACCCATCGAGCCATCTCCTTCTTCCCCTCTTCTGAAACAGCGACGCTGTCTCCATCACCACCATCTTCTCCCCCAAATCACTCCACCATATTCTCCCCCCAAATCATTCAACCATCACCACTCGAGCCATCATCACTTAGACCTACTTTTCTAGCCACTTATTACATCACCTCCTAATCGTTTCATCTCACAGGAACCCTAGGTTAGGAGTTGATGAAATAGGTGAGGTTAGAGAATAAATCGAAGGCATGGGTAGTATCAGCAGACGACAAGGAAGCATGGGTGAGAGCTATCAATCGTTTTCAGAGATTAGGTAAGGATTTTTTGTAAAACCCTAATTTCACTGATTTGGGGATTTTAGTTTTTTTTTGGCTGTAACTATAAAAGGGTGTTAGGGTTGTAAAATTCGGCATCTCTGGACTAGCCAGTAGACATTTGAAGAAATTTTAATTACAATTTCAAATTCAGTCCCTTTATCACAGTTGATTATTTTGAATGTTATGTGTGTGTTGTTTGAATTATCCTGTATGATGTTTATTGTTGTTCACAAGTTTAGCATGAGCTAAACTGCATTAGGCTGAGGCTCAGATGAAGCCTAGTGCACTGTCAAATGGTGAATTGCTAGGATAGTTATCCTGATGTATGTTTTGATTGAGCATTGGGAAGAGATTAATGCTCATAGTGCCTGTGATTGATTGTTCTGTCAAAAGACAGTCAATGCTAGGGGCAAACTAGTGAGCAAATTAGTTTTCCTCCCATTCTAGATGTATGCATAGGATTTTCAACTCAACCTAGGATCACATTGTTTGGCTAGGACACAAGGGTGGATTCAAAGCCTTAGTTTAACCCACATTTTGTTTTCATAGTCACTTGCAACTTAACTGTTTTGTTACTTCTTCTCCTCCCTGCCCTTGGCTAACAGCCTTGGTTTATTTGGTTTTGTTTCCTGTTAACTGCCACTGTTACCATTTGTTTCATTGCTGCTCCCTTGCCTTAGGCTAACTGCCTTTGTGCCTCATTGCCACTGATTTTTGCTTCTTTCCCATGATCATTGTTAGTTTGTTTCACTGCCATTGTTAATCCTTTAGTTATTGTTCCCTATTCTTCCATGTTCCTCATCTCTGTCTGTGTTCTCTTTTATTCTCTTTCTTTTGCTATCTTTTGCTCTTCTAGTTTCTCTGTTTTGCTCCCCATTAGTCCATTGAAGCTCACTGTGGCCTAAGTGCATTGATAATTAAGAGCCCAGTCCAGTTCACTGTGGACTCATTCAAAAACCAAACTGATAGCTCTATCAAGCCCAGCTCACAGTTCACTTTCCAAGTTAAGGCCTGTCACTGTCAAGCCCAGATCCTCATACAAGCCAACTGAGTTCAAGGCTCAGTTCAGTTCACTTGAACCCAAATTCATTACATTTCCAAAGGCCCAGATCCTTGACTGAATCCAAAGCTCAATTCACAATTGAACTGTTAAGCCCAAGTTCACAGTTCATTCCAAAATCATTCAAAGGCCCAAGGCCTAAAGCACTTCATCATTACAAACAAACCCACTAAGCCATAAGCACAATTAGAAGCCCAATAGCAATTTAGAGCCCAAATAGCTAGAAACTCCAAACACTCCCAATCTCTGTGGATCGACCCGTACTTGCACGAGCTACAACTGACGACCGTGCACTTGCGGTATTACTGTAGGCCCGCGTTTCATTTCGCTTCATATTTACACGCTTTTCCGGGCCCACTAAGTTTTTGGCGCCGCTGCCGGGGATTGGTGCTGTGTTTTTCTTGTAGTTTTATTAGCTATTTTTGCATTTCACTGCATAGCATTTGCATCTGCATCTGCTTCACTTCATTTGCTGTTGGACCTGCTGTTCTGAACCTGTTTTTCCTCTGCTGGGACGCCACCAAGGAAAAGAACCAAAGCCCAACTGGGTTTTTGCAACAATATCAGAGCAGCTGGGCTGTGCTTAAAAGGTAACCCATTTAAGAGAACCCGAATTGTGGGCTTCCAATTTTTAATTGTGGGCTTGTAATATTAAAGCCAATTTTTGGGCTTTTTATTTTCTGTTGGGTTTGTAATTAATTTCTGTGGGCTTGTGTATTTAATTTTCTTGTGGGCTTGTTTAAATTGGACTTGTATCTTGTATTCTGGGTTTAAACCCAGCTGAGCTTGTAACCGATCACGCTAGGTTAACTCGTTAGTGGGCCGAGTACCCAAATTCTAGGCCGAGATTTTGGACTCAGTTTCACCAAACGTTTTCAAACCAGCTGAGCCAAAGCAAACACAAAACCAACAGTGGGCTTGCTCCCATTCAAAAACCAAATTTTATTTTCTTTTTAAAAAAAAAAAAAAAAAAAAAACCAAAAGTTTCCAAATGTCTCCCGACAAAACCAAATTTTTCCCAAAAAGTCCAATCCCATTAAAAACCAAATTTTCTTGTAGATAATGTGTTAGTTAAATTTCCTTTTGTATATATTTTGTGCTCATCCATTGTGACTCCGAATAAGTTGGAGTTTTGCCTTGGATAACGGAGTTTTAATTCTGCTTTCGCCGAAATCGGGTATTCTCTCTCCTTTTACTCTACTCAGCATGTCCCTTTCCATATGTTGCATTTTAATTCTTTCCATATTTTTAAACATTGAGGACAATGTTTAGTTTAGGTTTGGGGGTATAGAGTAGATACCATGATAATATGCCATAATTGAAAACAAGAACTCCCTCTTTTTGAAAAAATTTGAAAAATTCCAAAAAAAAAATTAGAAAAATGATAAAAACATAAAAATGGAGCTCATTTACCTTGAAATGTTGACTCTTGTGCAAATATGTAATTATTAGGAGTCTTAGTCTAGATATTTAGGCACCCTGATTCTAGCACAATTCACATAGTGATAAGAAATTTGCACGCGCACGATCTACCAATACATGTATAGCCTCGATCTTCAAGGTGTTTGATAGGAAGTCACGATTGCCAATCACTTTAGAATACTGAACGAAACTTGATTAGCTTGTTCTTTGGTTGGTTGGGATAGAAGGTGGAGGTTACATTAAGAAAAACAACCATCGAATTTAACTGGGTGCATCAAAAAGGGCTACCTCTTGCGAAGTGTCATGTAATTTTTTTTGTTTCTTTTTCCTTGTATCAAAAGTGTTTCCTTGTTCCAAAAAAAAAAAAAAAAAAAAAAAAAAGTATTCAAATTCCATTTGTGTCATGTAAAGAAAATAGTTCTCTCTTATCCAAAAATAAAAGAGAGTAGTCAATGTAAATAAGAGTCATGTAAAGAGTCATCTTTTGTGTTTTATTGTAATAAGCAAGGAAGGGTGTATGCCATTGATGTACAACGCGAGTAATTGTGAAATACCTCCAACTCATTCACAATTCTCGTAAAGTCCGGACAGCTAGCTAGATTTCGACCTTGGTTCTTAGCCTGAGAAACTATCTCTTGGTGATTAGTAGTCATAACATCCGATCTTTTTTTACACATGTGTAGATACACTTTACACTCTTATCACATGTCTTTATTTGTTATCAGTGCTAGGATTGTGCCTTAGATAGCTAGATTGACATCTCCATTTTGCTGTGAGCTTAAACTGTCTTGCACATGTCACATTTGATGGAATCTGAGCTTATATTTTGACCTAGAACTTTGTAGGTACGTTCTAAGCAAACCTTCACGAGACTTCACTCGTCCACTAGGGACACTTAGTGGTTTAAAAGGCTTAGTGCATACGCTAAATGCATTCGAGAGACCAGCGACAGTGATATAGGTAGGATTTCCTTAGTTTTGTTTTACTTGAGGACAAGTAAAATTCAGGTTTGGGGGTATTTGATGAGTGCTAAAAAGTGCATATTTCTATATATTTTTCTTGGCATTTAACTCATCTTTTGTGCATTAATTCTACATTTTATCCCATATTCTGTATTTTCATTGTTCTCAAGAATAAATATTTTTATTAATTAATTTTGTATTTTTAGGTACCAAATAAAGACTAGATGAGTTGCGGAGCCAAAAGAGCAAAGACACGGGAGAAAGCCGGTGGAATCTCTAGCGGAAAAGAAGTGAAGAATGTGTTATGGAAGACTCAAGGATAAAAATGGGCTTAAAAAGGAAGAAATTGTTCTTAAAGAAGAAGTGGGCTCAAGATTACCTAACCCCAAATCCAATTCCTAAGCCCAAATCCATATCCTAAACCCAAAATTCAATACCCAAACCCGTTTTCCTTCTTAACCGTAAGATTGGATCCATTCCATCATCCAACGGTCGCTGCGTCATCATGCATCAGATTTCGATGCACCTTACCAACACTACAGCACCTAACTCCATCTTGAGCCGTTAGTTTCGTTGTATTTTTGCATCCAACGGTCGCTCATAATCTGTCTCCATCTCGCCGTTAGATCCGTTTCAGAAGTTATCATCCCACGGATTCCCTTCGCGAAACATCAAGATTTGATGAGCCCGCTCAACACCCAAACAACCAAATACCTATACCCGCAAAACAAACACACCCTTCTTCCCAAAACCATCGACTCCATCTTCTCCATTCCTCTACAGCGACCATCACCTCCACCATGTCCGCTCAACCACCTCCATCACTGTACCCCATCAATCAGCCACCCCCTCCATCACTAAAGGACACCACCATGATACTCTCTAGCTCCTTCTCTCTCAACCCTTTTATCTGTTCAAAAACAGTGAACCTAGAAACTAGGTTTGAGAGAAATAGAGTTAGTGAAATCAAACCACCAATTACGGAAGAGGAGAAGCAATAGAAGAATGGGTCGAGACCATTGATTGATTTCAGAGATTAGGTAAAGGTCAATTTTAGATTTTTTAGTAAACCCTAATTTTACTGATTTGGGGATTTTAGTTTTTTTTTTGGGGCTGTAACTATAAAAGGGTGTTAGGGGTTGTAAAATTGGGCATCTCTGGACTAGCCAGTAGAGAATTGAAACAAATTTATTTTGATGCAATTCCAATTTCAGTTCTTCTTATGCAGTTAACAGTGAATGTGTGCATGTTGTTTTCAATTATCTCGAATGTTGAATGTTGCTTGAATTATCATACTCAATGAATGTTATTGCTAGTTACATGTTTAGCATGAGCTAAACTGCATTAGGCTGAGGCTCAGATGAAGCCTAGTGCATTGTCAAATGGTGAATTGCTAGGATAGTTATCCTGATGTCTGTTTTGATTGAGCAATGGGAAGAGATTGATGCTCATAGTGCCTGTGATTGATTGTTCTGTCAAAAGACAGTCAATGTTAGGGGCAAACTAGTGAGCAAATTAGTTTTCCTCCCATTCTAGATGTATGCATAGGATTTTCAACTCAACCTAGGATCACATTGCTTGGCTAGGACACAAAGGTGGATTCTAAGCCCTTAGCTTAGCCACAATCCCTTTTACAGTCACTTAAATTCAGTTCTGTTTTTCTTCCTGTTCAGTTTATCTCCTTACATGTTTTGCTTGTTTAATTTCTTGCAATTTGTAGCTGTTGTGCACTGAAATCAGTGCACAAAATCCCCCTGCCCTTGGCTCACAGCCTTGGTTCCATGTTGTTTTGTCATCTTTCCTTTGTTAACTGTTTTGGTTCTTTGCAATTGCCATATTACTTTGCCTTGCTCACTGCCATAGTGCCTTGTCTCCATTGCTAGCTTAGGAAAATTTCTCGTATGCTCCCACTCCCTGTGGACTGATCCCTTGCTTACTCTCTATACTAAAACTTGGCCTTGTATACTTGCAAGTCTTTTGTGTGTCGTTCCCAAGCACACTAAGTTTTTGGCGCCGCTGCCGGGGAGTGGTGCTTGCTGCTGCTGATTTCCTTTGCTGTCCTGACCTGCAATCATTGCATTGAGTTGTCTGAGCTTCATCACTATCATTGCAGGTGCCACTGAGTTGCTGCAGAGCGTTGTTGCTGGCCACCTGAGCTGCTGCTGCTGCTGGAACCTTGGCTGCTGCTGTTGCTGTTGCTGGAGCTGGTGAACCAAGCCTGCTGCTGCCAAGCCAAGCCTGCTGCTTCATCTGCGAACTGGGCTTCTGGGCTGCTGCATCTCAACAAGTTGCTGGGCTCGTCCAACTGAGGTGGGCTTGTGCCACCATTACTGCTGGGCTTCACCACTTCAACTGAGCTGGGTTTCGTTGTTGTTGCTGCTGCTGGGCTCTGTTCCACCTGTTGTTGCTGGGCTTGAGCGTGAGCTGCTTAGGACGATCCTAAAGCCCAACTGGGGTGTGCAACTAAAAGAGGACCAAAAGCCTATTTTTGGGCTTCCCTCCAAAAATCAAGTAAGCCTTGGGCCTCATTTAAATTCAAATTCGGGCTTGTAATAATTAATTTAATTATTTATTTGGGATTGTAATAATTTTTATTTTCCTTTATTTTCTTTTTTTTTTTTATTTGGGATTGTA
>NC_039364.1:269104975-269143002 GCF_003573695.1 Papaver somniferum | reverse complement strand
GTGAGACCTTAGCTAGATACTTGGAGAGATTCAATGAATTATTGCTCCAATGTCCCCATCATGGTTTTGAAAAATGGAGACTTGTGCAAATTTTGTATGAAGGTCTAGATGTGTCCACCCGAACAACGGTTGAGTCGATGTGTAATGGTCTATTCGTAGACAAAACTGCTGATGCGTCTTGGGACTTCTTGATTGAAGTAGCTGAAAAGACGCAACAGTGGGAATCCATCCGTGAACCCAGAAAGACTACATCCGAAGAGAAGGCTTTTAGGATTGAAGCAGATTTCGAGGGAAGAGCAAACATGGCATCAATAGTTAGGAGATTAGAAGAGTTAGAACTACATAAAAATTCAAAACCTTCCACCACTACTCTCCGAGAACATGTCGCTTCGTCTGTATGTGCCGCTTGTAACAATCCCAACCATCAATTCCAAAATTGTCCCGATTTGCTTGCAGTCCAGGAATCTAGGCTTGAACAGGCACATGCCATGTTTCAAAAACAAGAACATAACCCCTATTCACAGACCTACAATCCAGGATGGAGAAACCACCATAACTTTTCATGGTCAAAAGGACCCACTCAGGGAGGACAATCTCAACCCAATCAGAGCTATCAAAACAATCAGGGATATCAGAACAATCAAGGTTATCAACACCCGAGAAACCCTCAACAACAATCAAACTCTCAACAACAATCATATCCTCAACAAATACCGACAAGAGATTATCCTCCCTAGAGGAAATGTTCCAGAGTCTGGTGCAAAGTCAGAAAAGTCTTGATCAAAAGATGGGTCAAATCTGTGATTCCATAGGTGAGAGAGAAAAGGGTAAACTTCCGAGCCAACCCCAACAAAATCCAAGGAGTGTATTTCAAACAGGCTCTTCATCCTGCAAGGAAACCTCTCCAGATCAAGTCCATGCCATTACCACCCTCCGAAGTGGTAAAGTCATCGAGAACAAAGTGGGCGAACCTAATGAATCTGATACAAAATCCACGCTGTAACCCCAGAAAACCAAAGAATCTGAGCAAGTTGAAAAGCCTGACAATTCTACCGCTATGAATGTCCCTTTGCCAACTCATTCTCCTGTTGCCCCATTTCCTCAGAGATTGATCTATCAACAGAAAAGTACCCATTACAATGAGATGTTAGATCTGTTCAAGAGAGTCAACATCAACATTACTTTTCTTGAAGAAATCAAGCAAATCCCTGCTTATGCCAAATTCCTCAAAGACTTGTGTACTCAAAAGCGCAAGCTCAATGTGCACAAACGTGCTTTCTTAGCTGAGCAGGTGAGTTCCATCATTCTGAACAAAACTCCACCCAAGTTTAGGGATCCAGGATGTCCAACAATTTCTTGCACTATAGGAGAACACACGGTCAATAAAGCGTTATTAGACCTGGGTGCAAGTGTTAACCTTCTGCCATATTCTGTTTATGAGCAGTTAGGTCTTGGGGAGTTGAAGCCAACATCTATCACTCTACAACTGGCAGACCGATCTGTCAAGATTCCTCGTGGATTGGTCGAAGACGTTTTGATCAAGGTTGACAAATTCTATTTTCCCGAGGACTTCATTGTCTTAGACACTCAACCTGTACAAAACCCAGACTGTCACATTCCAGTCATCTTAGGACGTCATTTCTTAGCTACGTCCAATGCGATTATTAATTGTCGTAACGGAATGTTGAAACTGTCTTTTGGCAACATGACGATAGAATTGAATGTGTTCGATATTAGTCAACAACCTGTGAATCTTGATGATGATGATGTGCATGAAGTTAATATGATTGAAGGATTAATACAAGATTCGTTGACTAACATTCTATCCGTCGATCCCTTTCAAGCATGTATGGAGAACTTTAACTCAGATTCCTATGATGATGCATACTGTAGTGACGTCCTTTCTCTGCTCGAATCTGTACCTCAAATGGACGTCATTGAAAGGAAATATGAAGTGGAACCACCCTTACTCTCTGATTCCAAGCTCATTCCATCCATTGTTGAGCCACCCAAGCTTGAATTGAAAACATTGCATAGTACGTTGAAGTACGCATTCCTAGGTTCTTATGATACTTTACCTGTCATTATTTCATCATGTTTAGACACGGAACAGGAAAGTAAGCTTTTAGAAGTACTTAAGGAACACAAGGAGTCATTAGGATGGACCATCTCAGACCTCAAAGGAATAAGTCCTACCATTTGCATGCACCACATTAATCTCGAAGAGAGTGCCAAACCATCTAGGGAAATGCAAAGGGGACTTAATCCTAACATGAGAGATGTAGTCAAAGGAGAAATCCTGAAACTGCTTGATGCGGGTATCATATACCCAATTCCCGATAGCAACTGGGTTAGTCCCATTCAAGTTGTGCCTAAGAAGTCAGGCATTACTGTAGTTCAGAACGACAAGAATGAATTAGTCCCTACTCGTACAACCACAGGATGGCGAGTATGCTCGACTACAGGAAGTTGAACACAGTAACAAGGAAGGATCACTTCCCGCTCCCTTTCATTGACCAACTGCTAGAACGTGTGTCTGGACACAGTCACTACTGTTTTCTAGATGGCTTTTCCGGTTATAACCAAATTCACATTGCTCCGGAAGATCAGGAAAAAACTACATTCACGTGTCCATTTGGGACGTTTGCTTATAGACGTATGCCCTTCGGGTTGTGTAATGCACCTGCTACTTTTCAGCGTTGCATGATGAGCATTTTTTCTGACATGATAGATAGTTTTCTCGAGATCTTTATGGATGATTTCTCTGTTTTTGGTTCCTCGTTTGACGAATGTTTGAAGCATCTTGCCCTAGTGATATCCAGATGTAAAGAAAAGAACCTTGTTCTAAATTGGGAAAAATGCCATTTTATGGTGAATTCAGGAATAGTTCTAGGATACATCATCTCAGAAAAAGGAATTGAAGTGGATAAATCTAAAGTTGACCTCATTCAACATCTACCACAACCTCGCTCTGTTAAGGAGATCAGATCATTTCTAGGTAATGCTGGTTTTTACCGGCGATTCATCAAAGATTTCAGCAAAATCTCCAGACCTCTGTGCAGTCTTCTCTCCAATGATGTTGCCTTCAATTTCGATGCTGCTTGTGTGAAGGCATGGGAGGAATTAAAAACCCTTCTCACTACCGCTCCTATAGTCCGACCACCCGATTGGAATCTTCCGTTCGAACTTATGTGTGATGCCTCTGATTATGCTGTTGGTGCTGTTTTAGGACAGCGAGTTGATAGACTACCATATGTGATATACTATGCTAGCAAAACCCTTAATGATGCCCAACTCAATTATTCAACTACCGAGAAGGAATTGCTTGCCATCGTTTTCGCATTAGACAAGTTTAGATCTTATCTGATAGGGTCTAAGATCATCATATACACAGACCATGCGGCTTTGAAGTATCTTCTTTCCAAGAAGGATGCTAAAGCTCGCCTTATTCGATGGATACTATTATTACAGGAATTCGATCTCGAAATCCGTGATAAGAAAGGTTGTGAGAATGTGGTTGCTGATCATTTGTCTAGATTGACTTTAGAGTCTATTGATGAATTTGAGCTGATTAGAGAATCATTCCCAGATGAACAGCTGATGTCTATCTCAGACCTTCCTTGGTTTGCTGATATTGTTAACTACCTCGCTACAGGTAGGATGCCCTCACGTTGGTCGAGACAAGACCGCTCTAAATTCCTGGCTGAAGTTAAACATTTCCTTTGGGATGACCCATATTTGTTTAAGTACTGCCCAGACCAAATCATTAGGAAATGTGTCCCCAACACCGAACAGAAAGATGTGATATCTTTCTGTCATGACCAAGCCTGTGGAGGCCATTTCAGTGCCAAGAAAACCGCTGCAAAGATCTTGCAGTGTGGGTTCTATTGGCCATCGTTGTTCAAGGACTGCCATGATTACTGTGTTGCCTGTGAACGTTGTCAGAAGATGGAAATCATTTCAAGGAGAAACATGATGCCATTGAATCCTATTCTGATTGTTGAGATTTTTGATGTTTGGGGGATCGACTTCATGGGTCCATTTCCCATGTCTGACAGCAAGTTGTACATCTTAGTCGCCGTTGACTACGTCTCCAAGTGGGTAGAAGCCATCGCAACCAGAACAAATGACCACAAGGTGGTACTTTCCTTTTTAAAGGAAAACATATTTTCACGTTTTGGTACCCCTAGAGCTATAATCAGTGACGGTGGTTCGCATTTCTGCAACAAGTACTTTGAGTCTTTAGTACGCAAGTATGGCATAACCCACAAGGTCGCTACTCCATACCACCCTCAGACTAGTGGACAAGTGGAAGTTTCTAATAGGGAGATTAAGCACATTCTGGAGAAGACGGTCAACCCGTCCAGGAAAGATTGGTCATTGAGATTGAATGATGCTTTGTGGGCCTATAGAACAGCTTATAAGACACCAATTGGCATGTCCCCTTATCGTCTGGTGTATGGAAAGCCATGTCACCTTCCTGTTGAATTAGAGCATCGAGCTTACTGGGCTATCAAGAAACTTAACTTCTCTCTCGACAAGGCGGGTGCACAACGGAAACTTCAACTCAATGAGTTAGAAGAATTAAGGAATGAGGCTTATGACAGTGCCAAGCTGTATAAGCAGAAGATGAAGATATTTCATGACAAGCGTATTCTACGCAAATCCTTCACTCCTGGTCAGAAAGTCTTGCTATATGACTCACGCTTACATCTTTTTCCAGGAAAACTGCGTTCCAGATGGAAGGGTCCGTACCTAGTACGCACAGTTTTTCCTCATGGAGCTGTAGAGCTGGAGGATGTTTCCAACAAGAACGTTTTCAAAGTCAACGGGCAGAGATTAAAGCCATTCCTTGAGCCATTTCCACCCGACATTGAAACAACCAACCTGGAGGACCCGGTCTATGTGGACTAAACTGGTCCACTCTTTCCCTAAATAACCAAAAAGTTTTCACTCCCGACAAAACCAAATTTTTCCCAAAAAGTCCAATCCCATTAAAAAACCAAAATTTTCTTGTAGATAATGTGTTAGTTAAATTTCCTTTTGTATATATTTTGTGCTCATCCATTGTGACTCCGAATATGTTGGAGTTTTGCCTTGGATAACGGAGTTTTAATTCTGCTTTCGCCGAAATCGGGTATTCTCTCTCCTTTTACTCTACTCAGCATGTCCCTTTCCATATGTTGTATTTTAATTCTTTCCATATTTTTAAACATTGAGGACAATGTTTAGTTCAGGTTTGGGGGTATAGAGTAGATACCACGATAATATGCCATAATTGAAAACAAAACTCCATCTTTTTGAAAAAATTGAAAAATTCCAAAAAAAAATTGAAAAATCAAAATAAAAAAATTAAAAATTGAAAAAACAAAACATAAAAATCGAGCTCATTTACCTTGAAATGTTGACTCTTGTGCAAATATGTAATTATTAGGAGTCTTAGTCTAGATATTTAGGCACCCTGATTCTAGCACAATTCACATAGTGATAAGAAACTTGCACGCGCACGATCTACCAATACATGTATAGCCTCGATCTTCAAGGTGTTTGATAGGAAGTTAGATTGCCAATCACTTTAGAATACTGAATGAGACTTGACTAGCTTGTTCTTTGGTTGGCTGGGATAGAAGTTGGAGGATACGTTAAGAAAAGCAACCATAGAATTTGACCGGATGCATTCGATAAGGGCCACCTCTTGCTAAGAGTCATGTAATTATGTTTTTCTTTTTGTTCATGTATCAAAAGTGTCACTATGTTGTAAACATCAAAGTTATTTCTTCTTTAAAAAATCAAAAAAAATAAAAAAATAAAAAAAAATAAAAAAAAATAATTCAATCAAGTATTTATTTATTCCATGTTTTGTCATGTTAAAGACAATAGTTCTCTCTTGTTCCAAAAATAAAAGAGAGTAATCAATGTAAATAAGAGTCATGTAAAGAGTCATCTTTTTGTTGTAAATAGTCTTGTAATAAGCAAGGAGGGTACAGCCATCGATGTATAACGCGGGTAAACTGAAATATCACCAACTCATTGGGTGAACATTCACAATTCTCGTAAAGCCGGACAGCTAGCTTGGCTTAGAATTCGGTTCTTAGCCTAAAAACTATCTCTTGGTGATTAGTAGTCATAACTTCAGATCTTTCTTTACACATGTGTAGATACACTTTACACTCTTATCACATGTCTTTTTTTGTTATCAGTGCTAGGATTGTGCCTTCGATAGCTAGATTGACATCTCCATTTTGCTGTGAGCTTAAACTGTTTTGCACATGTCACGTTTGATGGAATATGAGCTTATATTTTGTCCTTAGGTTTTGTAGGCACACCTCTGGTAAACCTTCACGAGACTTCAACTCGTCCACTAGGGACACTTAGTGGTTTAAAAGGCTTAGTGCATACGCTAAATGCATTCGAGAGACCAGCGACAGTGGTATAGGTAGGATTTCCTTAGTTTCTGTTTTACTTGAGGACAAGTAAAATTCAGGTTTAGGGGTATTTGATAGGCGCCAAATATTGCATTATTTATCATCGTTTTATTGGCACTTATCCCATTTTGCATACCATAATTCCCCCTTTTGTAATGAATTTTGTATTTTACTCTCCTCAAGGATAATTACTTAATGTTGTTTAATTTTGTATTTTTAGGTACCAAATAAAGACTAGATGAGTTGCGGAGCCAAAAGAGCAAAGACACGGGAGAAAGCCGGTGGAATCTCTAGCGGAAAAGAAGTGAAGAATGTGTTATGGAAGACTCAAGGATAAAAATGGGCTTAAAAAGGAAGAAATTGTTCTTAAAGAAGAAGTGGGCTCAAGATTACCTAAGCCCAAATCCAATTTCTAAGCCCAAATCCATATCCTAAACCCAAAATTCAATACCCAAACCCGTTTTCCTTCTTAACCGTAAGATTGGATCCATTCCATCATCCAACGGTCGCTGCGTCATCATGCATCAGATTTCGATGCACCTTACCAACACTACAGCACCTAACTCCATCTTGAGCCGTTAGTTTCGTTGTATTTTTGCATCCAACGGTCGCTCATAATCTGTCTCCATCTCGCCGTTAGATCCGTTTCAGAAGTTATCATCCCACGGATTCCCTTCGCGAAACATCAAGATTTGATGAGCCCGCTTAACACCCAAACAACCAAATACCTATCCCCGCAAAACAAACACACCCTTCTTCCCAAAACCATCGACTCCATCTTCTCCATTCCTCTACAGCGACCATCACCTCCACCATGTCCGCTCAACCCCCTCCATCACTAAAGGACACCACCATGATACTCTCTAGCTCCTTCTCTCTCAACCCTTTTATCTGTTCAAAAACAGTGAACCTAGAAACTAGGTTTGAGAGAAACAGAGTTAGTGAAATCAAACCACCAATTACGGAAGAGGAGAAGCAATAGAAGAATGGGTCGAGACCATTGATTGATTTCAGAGATTAGGTAAAGGTCAATTTTAGATTTTTTAGTAAACCCTAATTTTACTGATTTGGGGATTTTAGTTTTTTTTTTGGGCTGTAACTATAAAAGGGTGTTAGGGGTTGTAAAATTGGGCATCTCTGGACTAGCCAGTAGAGAATTGAAACAAATTTATTTTGATGCAATTCCAATTTCAGTTCTTCTTATGCAGTTAACAGTGAATGTGTGCATGTTGTTTTCAATTATCTCGAATGTTGAATGTTGCTTGAATTATCATACTCAATGAATGTTATTGCTAGTTACATGTTTAGCATGAGCTAAACTGCATTAGGCTGAGGCTCAGATGAAGCCTAGTGCATTGTCAAATGGTGAATTGCTAGGATAGTTATCCAGATGTCTGTTTTGATTGAGCAATGGGAAGAGATTGATGCTCATAGTGCCTGTGATTGATTGTTCTGTCAAAAGACAGTCAATGTTAGGGGCAAACTAGTGAGCAAATTAGTTTTCCTCCCATTCTAGATGTATGCATAGGATTTTCAACTCAACCTAGGATCACATTGCTTGGCTAGGACACAAAGGTGGATTCTAAGCCCTTAGCTTAGCCACAATCCCTTTTACAGTCACTTAAATTCAGTTCTGTTTTTCTTCCTGTTCAGTTTATCTCCTTACATGTTTTGCTTGTTTAATTTCTTGCAATTTGTAGCTGTTGTGCACTGAAATCAGTGCACAAAATCCCCCTGCCCTTGGCTCACAGCCTTGGTTCCATGTTGTTTTGTCATCTTTCCTTTGTTAACTGTTTTGGTTCTTTGCAATTGCCATATTACTTTGCCTTGCTCACTGCCATAGTGCCTTGTCTCCATTGCTAGCTTAGGAAAATTTCTCGTATGCTCCCACTCCCTGTGGACTGATCCCTTGCTTACTCTCTATACTAAAACTTGGCCTTGTATACTTGCAAGTCTTTTGTGTGTCGTTCCCAAGCACACCATTCAACAACCTGCGTCATCATCTATAATCTCCTCTTTCTGTTTTCTATTCTGGACCTTATGACTAGCTAGAAATGATCTAATATACAAAGAAAAGCAAACAACTTCGGAAGAAATCCTATCCTGGGCACAAAAGCTGCAACAAGAATTTTCTGGAGCACTACACTCTTCACCACCAATCATAAACCCAACAGATACCCAACGTTAAAACCCACAAATAGTTACATACCTCATGCCAAGCTTTGATTCCATCTATACATACACGGAACCGGAGACCACTCGGACATGCACGTCAGACACCAGAACAAAACATGATAGTGCTGGGCTAGGCCGGACCGGGTTGGAACGAATCAGACAGCTAGGTCGGAACAGTTCAATATCGGACAGCTGGGTCGGAACTGTTCAGGATCGGACAGTTGGTATCTGGGACGGGATTTCTTTCTCTTCTCTTTTAGAAAATCCTATTTTCCGAGGCTATAGAGAAAACACTCTTTTCCCCGTACTTCTGAATAGGAAGATTACCTGATCTTCCATGATTAATCAAAACACACATACCTTCAAATATATCTTTTCGTGATTAACTAAAATATCTCTTGTTGATTATTGCACAACATTAGCCGATTATTGCGAACAAGAGAGGTTGGGGAAGGGGCTCTAATGCAATATGCGAAACAAGGATAGCAGGAATTTTATTAGTTCGTTTGCTGGATCTAACCTAAACGCCCTTTTCTTACATGTCCATGGAGTTTTGAAAAATCCAAACATCTCAGAGATAGATATAGAGGTAGGAATTTATCGAACGAACCGCACTCCTTCGTATACGTCAGGAGTCCATTGATGAGAAGGGGTTGGGGAAAGCTTGAACCCAATTCCTACAGTGATGAATATAAGCGCTCGATGTCTCGCTTTCTCTCGTCGAAGCGCGAAGCTAAACCCAATGATTCAAAGCAACGATAAAGGATCCTGGAACAAGAAAACACCATTTTCTTCAGGTGCCTGCCATAGTCAACAAGGTTGAAACTTCCAGGAAAAAACCTCGAATTGGGAGGGAGATCTTCCCGATGAAATGGTTCTTTCTATCTGCTCCAATAATGAATCGTTTCATTGGTTTAACTGAATAACTAACTAAAATATATAGACCTTTCTCTTCGTCTCAAGTCGATAAGAAAGAAGAAAGCCAGTTTTCCCCTTCATGGGTATCCGAGTCTCTAGAACCAAAACTCAAATCTTGAAATGACATAGATAGTCACTTTCTCGAATTGATTCGATTCGGATCCCTCTGTTGTTTCCTTCTCCTACCGAACCTTTTCCTCGAAATAAGAAAGAGGATGGTACACTGGAATTGAAAAATTCTGATGATAATTCCCTCTAATATTTTGTGATAACCCTATATGAATAGAATCGATGATAATGAGAAAAAAAATCTCTCTTTTACGGTAGGGCTAGAGATCATGCTTGATGACTTTCATAGTATAATAATAGGGAAAAGTAAAGATGCGGAGAAGGAGAAGGATTTCTATTGATTAGGGTTCAACCTATCACATAGGTATAGTATCTTTTATACATATGTAAAGAGAAACCCTTAGGTTTCTAGTTGGAACGCACATCCATGGGCCGTAGGCCCTGTAACAATATTATGATTTTATAGAATAATTCTTAGCTTGGAGGTTGAATAATGATTGTAGATTGTAAATACTATATTAATTAATTTTGTAGAGATATTCAATTATTGACTAATTACAATAAAAATACAAGCATTATATGTATCAATCACACTTCAACACTTCTTTTTTGCAATTCAACAACACGACTTGCATTATATGTATCAATGACACTTCAAGACTTCTTTTTTGCAATTCAACAACATGACTTAGGGTCTTTTGAGTGCACAACGAACTATTAGAGAAGAAATCAACTTGATTTGAATTTTAAAGATAAAAAAAACCCAGTATTGAATCATATTTTGGAAAAAGTTAATATGTATGAAATTATTTATTACTTTTTGTAGCTTTATTATTTTATATATTATTTGGGACCTATTGATGCTTAAGGGGTACTTTTAAAATGTATTATTTTATGATTTTATAGAGTTTATTATTTTAGCACTAAGGGCCGGAGTCGGGACCAGGAAATTTTATATTTTAGCGAGAATATTATACTATCGAGTATTACTTTAAAGAAGTTATATTGTAGTAAGTTTTTGTTTTTATTTTCTGTCTTATTCTTCGGCGAAGGATTGCTACGCTTCATCCAGGTACTATCTTTCTGACTTACCTCTGTATTCCTCTTGTTACCTATATTTTTGGTATCACACTTTAATTTGAAACATTGAGGACAATGTTAGCTTTAAGTTTGGGGCAAGGGAGAAAAATTATAGAGTCACGTAGTATCCGTTTAGCTAAGTTTACATACTTTTTCTCACTGAAAATATGGGAATTAGAATTGCTAGGGAAACTGACTTTCTAGAGAGACAATAGAGAATTCAACATTCTTGAGAACTATATATAGAAAAATTGGCATTCTGGAGAGGCAAATAACCTTTGAGAGGGTTGTGATGGACCTAACCATCTGGAGAGACAATTAATCCAGAAGGAAATGCCAGAAAGATAGAGCAATCTCATAATGTAGTCTTATTATCAACAACAAGCGGAGCATCATCAAAATCTATGAAAAAGTTGAATACGTTCAAGGTTTATAAGCAACAATACAAGGCAGAGCAAAATTCATTATCAAAGTTGAAAACTTAGTTATAAGAGGGAAGAAAATCAAACGATGAAAGTTGTTGAAATTTATGATACCAAGGCATTGCAAGTTGTGAAAATTCAAGCAGTAAAGCCCTTCTCTCATGGCAATGTTAATATTATTTTCGTAATCTTTAAAAAAAAAGTTTAAAAAAAAAAAATCGCATTTAAATTTTGTAATTTGTTTAATTAAAGCCACGGGGAAGAAAAATTTATAAAGAAGTTTTCAAGCAAGAGAAAAGTTAATACAATGTCTAAGTCCTATGAAATTCAAGAGTTTATCATCAACATTTGAAGCCGAGGACGACAATTAAGCACTATGACAAAGTCGAAGAGAAATGCATAGTGGTTGCTCTGTTAGTCCGCTTTCCATCTAGCACAAAATCTATTTGGCACTGGTTCAACTGGTCACACATACTCTCTCTTTATCCTCTGTTGAGTAGATAAGACCAGTTGTTGAGCGGGTCTCTCTCCCTATGTTAAAGCCATTGTGGAGTTGACATCTCTCCGTGGTTGAGCGGTAAAAATCTCTCTTCAAGTTGTTCCAGTTGTTTAACGGATCTCTCCTGTTGTTTAACGAATATTGTGGTAGATGTTTCTTCTCTCGCACTCTAATTTCTTGGCGATAGTTGAGAAAATTTATGTCCTCACAACTCTTTGGATACTTGTGACTAGTTAGGTTTTGTGGGTACACCTCTTATAGACCCTCCCGAGATTATAACTTGGCCATCTAGGGGTTCAAAGGCTTATTGCACACGCTAAGTGCAATCACGATGCCTGTGACAGAGAGTTAGAATTTTTATTTTCATCTTTAGTTTTGCTCGAGGACAAGCAAAATGTAGGTTTGGGAGTGTGATTAGTACTTAATTCTTACATATTTATTACTTAAATTTACATTTATTTATTTCTTTATTTTGTACATATTTGATGATTTTATTTATTTTTGCAGAATTTAGTAAATAAAGCTCGATTGTACAAAAATACGGTATTTTGCCGTAAAATGGCCGGAAAGTATGATGCCTGGGGTGTGCGTTTAGAATTGGAATTAATAGCAAAATATCTTTTGGGGCCCACAGGTGTCGACATCATATAATGGGAATAATATCCACCTATTGGAATTTAATTTTCCTTGTGTAGAACATTTGGAGTAGGGCTGTCAACGGATATTCCATATCCGTTAGCCGTTTCCGAATATCCGGATTCCGTTAGGTTAATATCCGACAAAAAGGCTATCTGATATCCGATAGCCTTAACGTAACGGATATCCGTCTATTAACATAACGGTACCGGTTAAGGGAGTTTTCCGTTAAGTTAATATTTGATACCGTTAGTGTATAACTCATAAACATTTTCGGAAATTTTCGATACCTAATACCCTTTAGGTTTACTCTTTAGCCATTTGATTAGTCTCTCCTAAGTAAATATCGGAAATTATCGAATATTAACGAAAATTAACGGAAGTTACCGGAAATTATTGAATATTAACGGTAATTATCGGAAATTATTGGAAGTTCTTTGTATCATGAGTAGATAACGGAAATTATCCGAATAATATCCGATATCCGATAGCTTATCCTTAACCTTATCGATATGGAATTTTTGGATTCCGCCGGATATTACCGGATATCTGATAACCCTTAACCTTAACCTTATCGGTATTGCCAATATCCGGCGGATATTTATCCGTTGCCAGCCCTAATTTGGAGGATTATTGTGATATATTCTACTTATGGAAAGCAAGAAGAGGCAATCTCGTAAATAAAGGAAGAGAATAAAGATATTTATTAGAAATTCACATATATTCCATTTATCACATGACTTTTATTATACTAATTAATTGAGAATATTTTGGTAAATGTTAGGCGCTGTGAAGCATGGACACACCGGTATTGGTGTCGTCCCCGTCCGACGCGCTCGGACACCGGCACGATGCATGTGCAAAAATCTGTAATCTATTTTACTAGCTGGGTAATCTACTGTGTCATGGAAATTAGTATAATAATTAGTTTTTCTACATATGGACTAATCTAACAGCATAAAATTGATTTTTCTTTATATAATTGTGTGATTAATGTATTTGATATACCATAAGACTATGATTTAGTATATAAAAATTATTTAATTAGTATATATATAGAAACGTGTTTGTGTCCCCGGTGTGGCTACGATGTGGTCGGGCTACATACTTGAAATAGTGGCACATGATTTTTTTGTTCTCCAAAACAGTTTATAACCTAACTTTTTGTCTTAACTTCCTATCTTTTTCAAAAAGATAAAACAATTACGGGGATTTAGAGGGGCAGGTTTTTAATATAAGTACGTGTCAAAATATGAAGAGGGGCCACATACAAAATATATGTGGCCCGACCACATCATAATCCGAACGCTGTGTCCCGATGATTTTGAATTTTGGAGGTCCCTGTGTCCGTGTCGTGTCCGTGTCCCGTGTCCGTGCTTCCCAGTTGACTGTTGCTATTTGACCGGCGGCTTTTAGGGTGTACAGATGGCGGTACTTTATTTGCAAATTTTATTTCTATATCCTCTCCTGAATTTTCCCTTTTCTCTCTGTTGTCTTATGCTGTCGGTGGGTTGCGCTTGCGCCATGTTTAAATCTTGAGTCTAGTGGGTGGGATACAATCAGACCGATCTCTCCCTCTCTACTTCTCGGTAAAATGTAAGTGCACTGTTTTATGATTCATCTATTTCAGTAGTGTAAATTGAAGATGGTATAATTTTTTTTCTAATTTTTTTTTTTAGGTTTAATGGGTTTTGAATTTTATGTATCATTTTGAATTGGATATTTATATTGATTAGGGAGAATGGTTTTGAGTCCATGGAATCAAAACAAGATGGAGAGATTAATTGTTTGAAACCTATGGATGCTGAACAACTCAGAGAGAATGCTCACAAAATGGTGGATTTCATTGCTGATTATTATAAAAACCTTGAGACGTTTCCTGTTTTAAGTCAAGTTGAGGTATTAATCAGGATATCAATATCAATTTCTGTCTTACCATTATTAGTCTTCCAGGTGTTTGATCATATTTCCCATGTCTTACTCTGCAGCCTGGTTACCTAAGCAAGCTTTTACCAGATTCTGCCCCGAATCATCCCGAGTCACTGGAAAATGTACTCGCTGGTAATCTCCTCTAAATGGTTATCCCCTTTAATAAATGTTTCAATAGGTTTTGTAATCGATTTTTGTTTGTAAAGACCTTATGTTTTGCTTAATTTTTTTGTGGTCGACTATGCACAGATGTTCAATCAAAGATTATACCTGGTGTAACACATTGGCAAAGCCCCGGTTATTTTGCGTATTTTCCTTCTAATTCTAGCACTGCTGGGTTCTTAGGAGAAATGCTTAGTGCTGGTTTTAACATTATTGGGTTCAGCTGGGTTACTTCTCCTGCTGCAACAGAACTCGAAGTCATTGTACTGGATTGGCTTGCGAAAATGCTGCAATTACCTGAACATTTACTTTCTTCAGGTAAGAACTCCCAATTGAGATTTCATTATCATAATACTCATATGCCGCATAGCCCAAAGGATACTACTGCGTTTAAGTTCATGACGTAAGTGCTATTATGAGATAGGAATATAGGACTAGTGTTTTCTTTCCTTGGTGAGGGGTATCATGATTAGCGATCTCACTTTACTATGCAAGTAAAAATATCATTATATGGTTATTTTAAAATCATAAGTCACTACTTTAGAGTCTCTAATGAATTCAACAAATACAAGTTTCAGTTTGAATATATCATCAGTATAAACCACATTTGGTTGTCCTTCTTACAATCATGTCACAGGGCAAGGTGGTGGGGTGATTCAGGGTACAGCAAGTGAAGCAGTTCTAGTAGCATTACTTGCTGCACGTGACAAGGTGTTGAAGAAGGTTGGAAAAACCTCTCTTCCCCAACTTGTTGCATATGCATCCGATCAAGCACATGCATCCATGCAAAAGGCGTGCCAGGTATATTGAGAATATTTTTGAGTGCACTTTTATATTTGTATGTACCTTTTATAACTTTTTCTTTGTATATCTAGTTTTAGCAACATATGAAGGCTACAGCTAGTTACATGAAGTTATCTTTCTTTTATGCTACCTTAGCATTTGTATAAATCGGATTTTGATAGAAAAAGGATAATGTACGGATTGGAATGGAATCAATGGAAGACAGTCTTGTATTTAGGCTAAACTACTGTATTACTTTCTTCTTCGCAATTTTTGTTAGGTTGCATACTCCTAAAAAAGAGGGAGGTAACTGTTCTGAGATGTTTCTTTCAACATAGATTGCTGGGGTTCATCCAGAGAATTGTAGACTGGTGAAAACAGATTCTTCTACTAATTATGCACTATCCCCTGACGTACTTCGTGAAGAAATCTCCAAGGACATTGCAGCCGGTCTAATACCCTTTTTCCTATCTAGCACAGTAAGAGGAATAAAACCTTAAGAGTCTTGGCAAGATTGTCCTTCGGTTAATCTTATTCATTGATGGAAAACTGGAATGTGTCAATTGTCAGGTTGGTACAACTTCCTCCACAGCAGTGGATCCCTTGTCTTCTTTGGGAAAAGTAGCCAAGGTAACATTTTTAACATAATGTATTGTTCTCAGAAAACCTAGCAGTGATATGCTCAAAAGAAATATAATCAAGACTTCAAGTGGATACACCTTGATTCTAAATCTTCTATAAACTTTTGGGATTTAGCTAATATTTTAAAGTATGTGCTATTTCATATGTTCTTGATAGGATAATGAGCTGTGGTTCCACATTGATGCTGCATATGCTGGAAGCGCTTGTATATGTCCAGAATACCGCCATTATTTGGATGGTGTGGAGGAAGCGGACTCATTTAACATGAATGCACACAAATGGTTTCTTACAAATTTTGATTGTTCACCTCTTTGGGTCAAGGTATGCCTTGTCATCTATGTTTTTTTATTCAAATGTATGTACAGTTATAGATTCGTGATACAGTGGTGGCATTTTAAGCCGTGGCATGGTTAATAGGACCGCAGTGCTTTGATTCAATCCCTTTCTACAAAACCAGAGTATTTGAAGAATAAGGTAAGTTTTTTTTTATCTATTATAAACCCTCATAATATTTATGTTTGCAATTCCCAAGGATGGTATAATCTTAAGAAGTTGCTGATATTATTTTGTAGGCTTCAGAAGCAAACATGGTATTGGATTTTAAAGACTGGCAAATTCCTCTTGGACGGCGATTTCGGTTAAAATTCTTTCTTTGACAAGTTCATGCTTATTTAACCTGCGCGTCATGTCATTGCTCATTTAAGTAAAAGTCAGAAATACAGTAACCGATCACCTAATGTGGAGCTATCTTATAGGTCACTAAAACTATGGATGGTGTTGCGATTATATGGTTTGGAGAACCTACAATGTTACATAAGAAATCATATTAAACTGGCCATACATTTTGAAGATCTTGTTGCTGCTGATTCGAGATTTGAGGTAATCCAACTCTTACAATTTACAATTTTGTCATAGTAGTGTCATTCTTCTCCTGGATTCTGCCACTATTATCAGGGCTTAATATATGGATCGCCTTAAATTTCATTAAAGAGATATTATTTCTGGTTTTCATCAATCATTTGTGTTTTCCTGTCATTTTTATAGATTGTCGTCCCTTGTGTATTTGCACTTGTTTGTTTCCGCCTTCTTCCTGCCCATGATGATCAAGATTGTGGCAATAAACTAAACCAGGACTTATTAGATTCTGTAAACTCAACGGGAAAAATCTTCATATCACATACCGTAAGCAAGCTCTATAAACCTTGAATCTTCCTTCCAGGGTTTCTTTTTGGTATGTGATACAAGGTTCAGTTTTCGGTAAGTTCATTATACCAAAAACTTACCGTTTTCCACTTGATTTTAAACAGGTTTTATCTGGCAAGTACATTCTTCGATTCGTGGTTGGAGCCCCGTTAACCGAAGAAAACCACATAATTGCAGCATGGAAGATATTTCAAGATCAAACTACCTTGTTGTTAAAATCCAATTAATGTTGGCCGGTTTCATCATGGAATAACGGACTAGTAATAATAGGTTGAATTTAATGGATTTTCAATTACAGTGCAAAAGAAACCAAATGCATCATCCCGATCTTTGTTAAATGCCATTTTGAGGCTGGTACGTACTGATCGAAAGCCAAACTCTCGTTCATATGTGGTTTCCAGTAAATTCCTCTATACATTTCTCTATTAGTGCTTTTTTAATTTACTAAATAAAGTTGCTTGAATGTGATCCTGCTTTGAGGTAGTCTTTGTAAAATGACCCGAGCACAATTATCATGTTCTAATGTTATTCTATAATGAGGAAACTGACATTTGAACCAGAGAAAATCGCTCTGTCGTTTGTCACTGTTCAGCGTACGCGCTATATCACCATTTTTACAAAGACTCGGCGCATTTTGAACTTTTGAATTGAATTGGAATTTGCAACACCTTGCCTCCTCCAAAATGTGACATGGCTATTCTATTGAACTTTGTCAACGAAGGGCCGGCATATAAGACCCAGCCTTATTAACGACTTTCGAACTCAGGTTACTAGAATCACTGTTCAATGACTTTACCACTATACTACAGTGGCACCCGCAAAGAGAACATTATTATAGAGTACATTATTGGATGTGTGCTTGGGGAATAGCAAAGCTTAAGTGCTTAACACGATTTCCTTATGAATTCGAGCAACGCCTCATAGTTGCGGTATGAGGATCCGTCGCGGCTAATACTGTCGTGCCATCTCTGCGACCTTGGCAGTTGATTTCATCAACTCATCTCTCTTAACATCCATCATATCCCGAATCAATATCTCTACAGTTAATCTGTTCCAGTTATCTTTCATGTCCATTCCAATTTTCCATACTTCGCTCACGTACCTGCTGTTAATCTGCTGATCAGCCAAATGTGGCCAGCAAACCATGGGTACTCCAGCAACCATATTTTCCAGTGTAGAATTCCATCCGCTGTGAGTAAAAAATCCACCAACACATGGATGGTTCAACACCTCCTCTTGTGGCGCCCATTCCACCGTGTAACCTCTCTCTTTTGTTGCCTCAATCAGCTTCGCCTCCGCCTGTATTATATGACTCTCCTCGGCAAGAAGCGAATCCGGACGTTTAACCCACAAGAATCTGTGACCACTATTGACTAGGCCATACCAAATCTCCAGCCATTGTTCCCGGCTCACCATCGCAATGCTACCAAAGCTTACATAGACTACAGATTTCTCTGGCTGTTTATCTAGCCACGTCATGCAACTTCTATCTTCTTTATACAAACTAGCATTTGAGGAAACAGACTTTGAAGAAGAAGAAGAATGAGGAGAATTAGCAGTCCTACTTCTAAGGGTATTCAACAGGGCATTCAGAGGTCCAACTGTGTATAGGTTAGGCCAGTAAGATCTCAATTGTGAGATGATTGGAGCTTCAACATCAAATGTGTTAAGCAGGTGAGCTGTGGCTCTAGTTGAATAAAATGTTTCAGAAATTACAAAATCTAGACTAGGATGGTTTAGATCCTTAGCTCTACAGAAACTTGGTAGGTCTCGACACCGAAGAAAGCTTTCCATCTCTGGCACATTCTTTATCTGTTGATCCATATCTTTCGTCTGCAAGAACCGACCGTGCCGCTGTCAGTACTATAGTCATCACCACAATTAACTGAGAAAAAATTGAAAACTAAAACGATACCTTTGAATGCTATGTCACCATTTTCTATAAGCTTTGGCAAACAAAAATAAATCCAGCTACAACAAGCACTGATGGTCCGAAAAGAAATGGATGGAATACCCAGCTCTTCTGCAATATCAATGGCAAAACCCAAAATACCGTCTGCTATGATGCATGAAACTGGACCCCGGGAATCAATTTTCAAGCGATTACAAGTTAGTAACTCTCGGAAACCTGGTCTTATAACATTTTTCAGCCGGTGGAGCATACCAACCAAATCCTGGGAATTACGGAAACCAGTAGAGTGAGGTTGATCAGCAGAAAGACCATCTGGAATGGATTCGAAAAAACCTGGAAAACGACCAAAACGATATTGAACATCGCCGAAATTACTGAGACGTGAGTGGTTCTGTTGGGTGTTGACGAATGTCACATTAATTCCTGATAGACATAGAACCTCAGCTAATTTGAGCATGGAGTTGATATGGCCTTGTACTGGAAATGGAAAGATGACTACATGGGGAGATATCATGGATCCAGTGTCCGCCATGATTCTTGCTTTTCTTTTGAGGAAAATTATGAACAACAATTATGTCTTTTCATCTTAGGAACCGACTGTATAAAAGCTAATGCTACTCAGGGCCACCGCCATTTTGGACCACCTTTTTTGTCTGCTATTATTGCAAAGCCCAAAGAATTTCAAATCAGGACGGAAGTATTGGAGATCATGATGCAGATGCATTCGTCAGCTTGAGTGACTAGTTTGCTTTGATGTGAATGTCAAAATGTCTTGCTCATAGATAAGATTTTCTTGTAAAATTTAACCGCACTTTTTCTAGTAAATACAAGTGGCACTCTAGATGGGAATAAAACAATCAAAAATATTGTATTACCTTTGTTTCCGCAAAGGTGTTACTATCAGTTTTTCATTTTAACCTAAAAAGTAACACTTTTGCAGAAACACAGAGAGTATAATTCTCCAAATTACAAGCTTATACTGAAGATAATCAAAATAAGGAGGAAGTACACTTTACACAACGAGAAAAAAAGAAAAGAAAAAAAAAACAAAAAAAACAGGAGCTTACATGAATGGATCAGATGCCAGAATTTGGCGAGCAAATTGTAGGGTGATTCAAGATCAAAATGAAGTTGCCTATGTTGTTGTTCTGCCACTTTGTCAGCAGCACGTTCCCAGTCTTGAAACACGGTCCATCTTAAAATCAGGTGCAATATGGTGAGCTTGTTGAGAGACCCTGACAGGTGAACAACAACCACGTTCAGTTTCTGAGTATTGGATATAGTTGATCAAAGGCAACCATAATCTTCTGTTTAGTAATGAAAAACTGCACACACTCTGCTACAATTTCAACTGAAAAGTAGAAGATGCACCAGCAGCTGTTTGATGCTCATAAATGGCAGGAATGGCAGCTGTTCCAGTCGCCAGATGAAATTAGATTAAAAAAGAGCAGTAGGACCATCTAGTTTACAGATTTCAGTAAAACACTCAATAAAGGGGATTTCACCCACAAGATTAAAAGTTGAATTTTGCAATCACTTTTAAACTCTCGGGTCCGTACACCGATGACGGCATTATATCATGTACGTAAGCTTTTTTGAGCTGCTCTCTTGCTTTGATTATTGTATACAGATTAGCCAGATTATCATCCATCTCTCGTTGTCTCTTGTCATTCTGTAGTTTTACCTCCATTAAAATTACCTCTTAAATTTCCCATACAGGGAAATACTAAACAAGCTTAGCACTACGTCTGAACTTAAGCACACAGATAAAACACTTAAAACTTGAGAATACTCGATAATTTTCATAACTAGATTTCTAAACTTAGCTAAAGACTTTATTTCAAGAAACATCTTGACTAGAAAACTAACTAGCTACCAAAAACTCAGAAAAACTTTTTAAACACCAACTCTTGCCTGCAACCAAGAAACATCTTGACTAGAAAACTAACTAGCTACCAAAAACTCTAACAGAAATAATCTATCTAGGCTTTCCTCTTCTTGGGCAGAGGCTTGGCCTTGAATTTTTATTTTTTTCTTCAATCAAAATAGGCTTGACCTTGTCAAATAGGTCCATAAACTCCACCAAAGCAAGAAGTTAAGAAAACCAATGTTAAGGCTTGATTTCACTAACTAAACAAAATTTAGTTATTACTACCAGTAGTGTCATGAACTTATATATGTAATCCAATACTAATGTACTCCTAAATAAATGGTGGTTTGCTAACTGTGAAAATATATCATACAAGTGTAGCATGTCTGGCTAAGTTATGTTAGCTGTAATGTAATTCGGCTCTTCTTGAGTACAGCATGAACCATATTTTTTAGCTCAACTGCAATCATGTTCCAGTGTGGAATAGGTATTATATGTATAACAACAAAATCCCGTGTGCTCTCCCATCAAAGCTAAGATGACAAGTGAAATGATGGAGTACAAAATCTGGTCTAGGCACAACAATGAACAATCTCACTAACAAAAAAAAAATCATTTATCAAAGAACTTGTACTATTTTTTTTGTAGGTGTAATCTTTCTATATTCAGATTGAGATACCATTTCTTAATTCAAGTTAGCAGACATAAAGATTAATATTAAGTAGATCAAGCACTTCTTATAGGAAAAAAAAAAGGTAGATCAAGCACTTCATTTTAAGAGATTATAAGAAATCTAACCTGAATTAATGATGGATTTCAGAATGAGCTTCTTCTGTTTCTATAGAAATATCTTGTCAAAACTTTCCTTAAGCTGGGGATCCGTAAAAGTCCGACTGCCAGAAGTTCATAATTCACTGCACTCATTTGAAGAACCTGAAAAGGATTACAACAAAAAATACAAAATAAGACCACATGATTTTATTAAAGATGAAAATAAATAAAACTTTCAAAGACGTAAGCCTCGCTGAAATAGAAAATTTGTGAGAACTGATGAGAGCCATGGAACATTCATCTGTACTAGAACCAAAACCACGGTACAGCGGATATCCAATATGAGAAAAAACTACCAAATTACCAATACCAAAGTAGACATGTAATTAGAAATTTTATCGGATTAGTACCCAATAAGTAGTTTGCAGAAGAGAGAAAAATAAACTAACCATTCCTTTTCTAAGCTACAATAAGTTAAAAATTAGACATCGTAAAACTAAAGTCAAAGATTAGACTCTGTAAACGTTAGCCAAAAAGCAAATGATTTAAGAGATAAGAAGCTCGTTGGAAACAACCATCTATGTAAAGGTTATCTTATTTTTATCTGAAACACCATTTACATGGTCATGTTACTTCTGTTTTCCAGTACCTTCCTCCCCTAGCTGTAATACTCTTAAAGAACTAACACTTTCCTTAAATAATATCCCATCTTTAAAAAAGAAGAAATTGCTTGTTTTAAAATGACATACCATGCGTTCTTCAATATAATTTAGCCATATATTAGTTGGGTTCAGTGGTGCATAAAACTCTCTGATCAGTGTATGCGAGTTGAGATGTAGAACCAAACAATGAGGCCAACCTTCAATGTCCAAGCATATTTGTCACCATAAGATCTGAGCACTGCAAATTCTCTACAAATACAAAACAATCTTTCAGGCAAACGGATATACTTATTGCCATTTAATGAAACTGGAAAGTATATGAAACCAAGAGACACCATATATTCATACATATATGTTCATACCTGATTGAGCTACAGAATTTTTTAGCTCATCTGTCGAGAGAGTGTTTATTAACAAAGAAATAACAGAATCACAAGGTACAAATTTTCTTTCTGGCATCTTGCGAAGACATTGCGAAGTAAGGAAACCCTTGATGATAAAATCATATGTTCTAGAATCTGGTAAACAACCTTTCTCTTCCATTTTGATGATTAACTTGATAGCCTCCAAGAACATCCTGTTACAAGAGAGACTAATTATCATTAGGAACTAACTAATCCTTTATTTGAAATCTCATTAAACAGTTCTCTTGCATTGCATCTTGCAACAACTGGTCAGGTATAAGAATTTACAGGTAAAAGCATCAGGTTGAATACCTGTCTGAATCATTTTAGCAAACACTTTAAAGGCAGGTTCAATATCATTCTTGGTACACAACCCTTTCATCAGTGTATTGAAAGTGATTGTATTAGGATGATAACCTCTCTTAATAATCTCTCTTAAAAATTTGATCTTGATTGCTTTGGACGATGTGCTTATATCCTAAATAAGGAATCAGGAACAAATCTAAAAACTTTTTTGACCGTGTCGAATGGCCGATGTACTTGTATCCAAGATACTGAATTACAAAGAGATTTAAAGAAAGGAACACTATGACCAGGGCCGGCCCTCCCACTAAAACAAGGAAAGCCTTGCTTGAGGCCACAAATGGGAGGGGGCCAATTTAAAAAAAAAAATATCTAGGTACATGTTCTTTACTCCCTTAACTGTGATAAAATCGTGGAAGGGAAATAGATAGGAAACAACGAAGAAAGGAAAGAGGAATTTGTGATCTCTAGGATCACAAGCTTTAATACGCCTGTACATGTATCGTAATTCTTTTTATCCAAGATAATTGAGTATAGTGATTTTTGTTTGTCTCCTTTCTCTATATTTGCTTGTATTGCACTATTGCTTGTACTTTCTATCTGAAGGATTAATTCAAATTGAATTGATTAATTTGTTCATAGACTAATCTAGGTTTCCATGGTTTTCCAATATTGTTTTCTTTTTCTCTCTTGTCGTGTGAATTGATAATAAAGAATTTAAAGCTTCTAAATAGTTATCTTTTGCACCTCATGAAAACGTGGAGTTAGTGACCATTGATATTTTCGCACTCATCAATTGATCACTCAACTAGTCGAAATTGATAACAATAATATCACGTTGTTGATGGTGGATTTTCTGACAAAGACTAAAATTGTAAAATCAGTGAAACTCATATTTTGTGATCCGTGAACTATTTCATGATCTCTGACTGAGCGAATATCCTCTCAGATTTATGATGGATATGTTTCCCAAAAAGCCTCTTAGCTGAGCTTTCGATGGTTCACACATTTCATCATCACCTCTACATAGAATCGAAATGATTGGACGGCTCCTAGACATATTGCATGCTAGTATAAAGCGTTAACGTCTTCTGGACGTTACACTATTTGTTGTTCCCTGACTATGTAGAGAGAACGTGTATAGAATCTCTTAACGATTAGATGGCGCCTAGACATATTGCATGCTAGTATAAAGCGCTAACGTCTTCAGGACGTCACACTGTTTTTTGTTCCCTGACTATACACCACCAATATTCAGAACGAGTATGATGCTTCTATTATCTCATATCTCGATTCTCGAATAAACTCGCTCCTAGACATACCACATGTTTGAGCAATTCATCGATTAATTCTAGAGTGTCATTCATCAATTGAATTTCTAGAAAATAATCTATTTATCTCATTACTTTGTTCCATGGCTGACTCTCAGCTGAATTCCATGGATTAGTAATAGATACTCAATTTATTTCATTACTCTGTTTCATGGCTGATTCTTAGCTGAATTCCATGAATTAGTAGTATTCACTGATCGGGCATCTAAGCCACCACCGAGTAAGCCCCGAGAAAATGGTGTAAGTGTAGTTAGCAATAATGCACAAACGAACACCGGAGCGCACGAACGAGCACTCAAAAATATGGACGAACGAGGAAACCTATGCAAAATAGGGAAGAAAAATAATAATAATAAAATAATAAAGAGGCGCCTAAGGGAACCAGGCCCGCCGGCCGGCCGGTCATGACGCCGTGGTCGGTTCCACGCCTCTTCCTTCTATTTTATTTTACTTTATTTTATTTTATTATTTTTCCTAATCTCATGAAAACTCTTTCATTTGAGCAAACTCTCTCGTTTGAGCAAAACTCTCGGTTTCGCCATATTTCCTTCACATAATGAAAAATAATTAAAAATAAGGAAAGGTGTCACGGGACCGGGCCTACTATCTAGCCGTCCATGCCCTATCCGTGGCCGGTCCCACACCTTATGATCCCTTATTTTATTATTATTATTATTTCCTTTATCTCATGAAACTTCTCTGTTTAAGCAACAACCCTGGTTTTCCATATTTTCTCAAATATTACTCAAACGGTCAAAGCCAAAAAGTCAAATGGTCACGACCGACTAGGCTTCTCACGTAAATTTTAATATTATTATTTTTATACTTTTTTGGCCGCACGAGCAAAGTTTTACTTGTTTATTCGAGCAAAATCGAGAGTTTCAGTCAAAGGTCAAACTCTTCTGAAAATCCAAAATATTGCTCGAACGCGCACCAGAAAGTACTAAAATTCTCATAATTGAGATACGGACACTATGGTGACAAGGGCATGCCCTTAGGCGTGCAAGGAGCCGGTCCCACATACTTTAACAACTTTGACCTAATTACTCTTTATTGGGTTCCAACTCTTTCCAACCAACTTGGAACTTGTTCAACCGACCATCAGCTGGTACCTAGACCACCAAGGGCCGGTTTCATACCCCTTGGTCGGTCCCTCATCTCTCCATAATTAGGTTTTATTGCCTAATGCTCAGACGAGCATTATTTCATTAAATGACTAAACCAACATTTAATCATCTTTTCACCAACTGGTCTACAAATGACTTTGGTACATTCTCACTCGAGCATCTGGACGTTACATGGTCGACTATCCTCCCATGTAGCCGGTCCCTCTTTCACTCAGTGATTGATTTTCAGAAAATCATCAATTGATCAACAATCGATCAAAATTAGGGTTTTGAACTGAATGTTCTGCAAATCATAATTCTGAGCAAGTTCAAGTACTAATAAACTTATGTTGGTCCAATAATCAATATCTTGATTAATCATATAATATTCGATCCAGCTGCCAATATTTTAAATTAATATTTTATTTTGTCATGTTAACAATAATTATTTAAACGAGCAATATTCGCTCAGACTATCAATATTCAGTAATCCATCAAATGAGTAATATTTGCTCAGACGGGACTAGTAATATTATTCAATTATCAATGTTTGAAAATTCATCAATCGAGCAATATTTTCTCAGGCTATCAATATTCATCATGTTGATTCAATTATCAACATATGTCTCAGCAAACATATTCAATTCATGTATCATAGAGCATTCGTCAATCATGCTCGATTCCACAAAACTTAGACTCATCGTCTAGTCAAGTCAATTACTGACTAATTAAATACATGTCTGCCTTGCATACTTCACGCTCATGAGACATTAATCACATCACATGAGGGATATTAATTAGGGTTTTGGTGTGGAGGCCTGAGGCACGTGCGTTCATTCACGATGATAAATGTGAGTAAGTCGTGCAAGCAATTGAGGGAGTTAGCAAATTAGTGGGTGGACGATCAATAAAGTATCCGCACGACCTGGAACTGGTTTAACCACGATTTCTCACTTTCCCACTCTTTCACTCGAGCAACCGTCACACTTACTGGAGATCTATGTGTCTACACTCTGGCAATATAAATAAGTCTCTGAATTCACGACTAAAGGACAACTGAACAATCTCAGATATACGGAAATTACCGCAGGAATTCTCATCTGAACAATCACTCTCAATTAAGCAAAATTCAAACTTATTCGAACCCAGCAGTTCATTTACAAAAACCTATAACACATTCATGATCCTTGATCACCATTGATATCACACACTTCTCATCTTCCCTCCTACAGATCGACCCTCTTCCCGTTTTATGACCGAATTGACTATGGAACGGCCATTTCTTGGTTTAGGTCGGAGTCCTACAGATTGACCTCTCGAACTCAAAGTACTCCCGTGCAGTGCATTTGTTTGAGGTTAAGCAATTTGCTCGGTTGAGGAGTCTTTTCCGCATGGTCATGTCTTCACTTTCCTAAAAAAAAAAGTAAATCGTTTTTCCCTATCAACAGATTGGCGACCACAATGGGAGATTAATCTCTCGGTTGCAATCTCAATTTTCACAAAAATGGTCGGTCTTAGGTCTGATTCAACTACCCCAGATTCTGGTCAGTGCCTTACGAACGGTGGCACCCCTCATGTTCATTCGAACGACTCTGGTAATATTCATCATTCCTACTTTGCTACTCCCTTCCTCTTTATCGATGCATTCGATGGAGAAATTCCATCATTGGCTGAACTGGCACGGAGGCAAAAAAATTTGGCAAAAAATGTAAATTGATTGAAAGGATCAATCAATAACCTATTCACCTGCATGGTGGATTTGACAAGACTTTTGGGAGCCGAAGTGGTGGAACGTCCGGAATCTACTACTGATGCTCGTCATCAAACCAACAGTTTAACTACTTATGAGAAGCCGGTGGAGCAAGAAGTCACACACCTGATCGTGACACTCTGTGAACTCCTGCACTTCTTCAAAGATCAACGTACGAATACGTTTTTATTTCACTCAACCAAATATCATCTAACATGCAACTAATTCCGTCGTCTCTAGCAGTCGAGGAAATATCCATGATGTCTGAACATTCGATCAACAATATCACTTTCAGTGAAGAAGACATAATGGCGGAAAAAGGATATAACCGAGCCTTGTATGTAACTGGTTTTATCAAGGACTCTGAATTCAGGAGAGCTCTCGTCGATATAGGTGCTTCTAGCAACCTTATTTCTCTCAAGACTCTTAGAACAACCAAGGTCCCACAAAGAAAGATTGTTCGTCATCCCATCTTGATGACGGGTTTCGAAGGAAGCCAGACCCGTACATACGGGTATGCATATGTAGACCTGAAAGTGGGACGAATTCAATCAACTGTCAAATTTCACGTAATTGAGAAAGAACCTAACTATCATATGATACTCGGACGACCGTTGCTCCATGATAACAAGGTTATTCCCTCAACGTACCATCAATGTATGAAGGCTCTTCTCAACAAAAAGATTATTCGCATCGCAGCTTCATCATCTCCTTATGCTCCAGCCTATGATGCTGAGTTCCTCGAATCTCAAAAAAGCATCCCCGATCCTCCAAGCAAGATCTACAACACTCCACTCCCAGGATGGAAATCCATCGAGAAAGCTGACAAACCATCATCTTCAATGGTCGAAATAAGATCCTCCAAGTCACCTGCTACACCACTCAAGCGCCACCAGGATCAGGGCTTGACTCATGATCACACTAAGAAGGGATATCACTTTATAACCAGCTATGACGCGGAACGAAGGGTTATTTACCTCCGATGCAGAGATTATAAATTAACAGGGGAGGTCGATGAAAAGACTCTCTGCCCCGAAGAAGAATGTCAGAACGAATGATCGCCTGAGGAAGAAATTCAGGATGCTCCACGAAAATTGCAAGATGGCACTGACTCCACTACTGATGATCTTGAAACAATCAACATCGGAACAAAGAAAAATCCAAGGACAATCTTGATCAGTTTTGTACTGTCATCATAGGAACGAACATGATTGATAAACCTACTGAAGGAGTATCAAGATATCTTTGCTTGGACGTACGAGGAAATGCCCGGTATGGATGACAAATTGGTCAAGCATCACTTACACATAACCCCCGGCTCCAAACCTGTCAAACAACCGCCCAGGCAGTTCAGGCATGAAGTTGAGGAGCAAATTAAAGTTGAAGTTCAGAGACTACTAGCAGCTGGATTCATCAAACCCATTCAACACCCGACGTGGCTGGCAAACATTGTCCCAGTCAACAAGAAGAATGGTCAGATCAGATGTTGTGTAGATTTCAGGAACTTGAATAAATGTTTCCCGAAGGATGACTTTCCTTTACCCAACATTGATATGCTTGTTGATGCAAACAGTGGTCAAGACATGTTCTCATTCATGAATGGTTACAGCCGATACAACTAAATCAAGATGTACGAGCACGATGCCAACAAAACTGCATTCCGAACCCCCATTGGGAATTTTCACTACATTGTGATGCCTTTTGGATTGAAGAATGCAGGTGCCACCTATCAAGGAGTCATGACTGCAATATTTCACGACATGATGCATAAGTAAGTGGAAGACTATGTCGATGATGTGGTGGTGAAATCGAAGACTCGGGCATCCCACCTGGATGTTCTGAGGCAAGTTTTCGAAAGATGCAGATAATGAAAATTGAAGATGAAACCTATGAAATGTGCATTTGGTGTTTCTTCTGGGAAGTTTCTAGGATTCCAAGTCACTGCAGAAGGGATCAAAGTCAACCCAGACAAGACAAAAGTTATTACCACCATGCTTCCTCCACGTAATGTGAAAGTGCTTCAGAGATTTATGGGAAAGGTAAATTACATCCGACGTTTTATTCCAGGATTGGCTCAACTTATTGCTTCGTTCACTCCTCTACTGAAGAAGAGAGCAAATTTTGTATGGACTACTGTCCAACAAGATGCTTTTCAAAAGATCCAGCAGATACTATTATCACCCGTTGTCATGAGATCTCCGGTGCAAGGAAGACCGTTGATACTATACACATCTTCCAGTGATGTTTCTGTCGGGGCTCTCCTTGCTCAAAAAGACGAAGAAGGTGTCGAACGTCTGACCTACTACTTTAGCCGTACGATGAGAGATGCTGAACTCCGGTACCCTAAAGATGAAAGAGCATGCCTAGCACTGGTTCATGCGATCCAAAAGTTCAGAAATTATTTACTGTCCAACAGAGTTGTACTCGTCGCTAAAGTTGATCCTGTAAAATTCTTACTACCAAAGCCAGTCATGATAGGGAGACCTGCAAAATGGTTGCTTCAGATGTCAGAGTTCGACATAGCGTGTGTCTCACCCAAAGCAATCAAGGACCAAGAAGTTGCATACTTACTTGTTGCCTTTCCATGGGAAGACATCACAATGCTACATGAATATATGTCGGGTGAGTTTCCATAAATTTCACTCATTAAAGAAGAAAGATGGTTATTGTACTTTAATGGGTCCGTTATTCCTAGCAATGATACTGGCAGAACGGGGTGTGGTGTTGGTATCCCTGTCCAGTGAAGTCTTCTCACACTCCTTCAAGCTGTATTTCCACTGCACTAATAATTCAACAGAATACAAATCTTTCTTGTTAGGATTATCCTTAGCCAAGCAAGCAGGGGAAATGCACCTGGAGATAAGAGGAGACTCAAAGATATTGGTCAATCAGATGAATGGTGTATACTCTATCAAAGAATTAACAGTTGCTCTATTAAGAGCTGAAGCACAACGACTATTACCCCATTTTTCTGATGCAACAATCATCCTTACTGGTCGTGCCAACAATAGGCATGCTGACTGTATGGTAACTCTTTCTTCCAAACTACAATTTGAAGGAGCGGAGAAGCCTATCACTGTAAAAAGATGTTCTGTATCATCCACCTGGCTTACTCAAATTGAAGATGCTCAAACAAGTGACTGGAGGGAACCTATCATTCACGAATCGAGCAGCTCTCTTACAGAAGTGATAATCAGCCTCAAAGAATTAAAAAACTTTTTTTTGTTACATGGGGCATTATATTATCGCAACCCTGATGGATCTTTGTCACGATGCCTCGGAGACAAAGAAGCGAACAAGCAACTCAAACGCATACATGAGGAAATACGCGAACATACGTTGGTGGTGACGATTTACAGGAGACTCCAAAGACTCGGGTATTATTGACCATCCATGGAATCAAAGTCGAGAAGTTTGCAAGGATATTGTCCCAATTGTCAAACACCTCCTCATCATTTGGAAGCTCTAACAATCCACCACACTGGGGACTGGAGGGAACCTTACATCAAATACCTCCGCGACAATGATTTTTAAAAAGACGAGGGTACCCAAATATACCTCAATCTAAATCTTTTCCACCTATAAGTCCTTTCTTTGAAAGTTATTATCTATGGAAGGAGTCTAGACAATACAACTAATCGGTTCACACTTCGTGTGATCGTCTATGGATACGAGATCGAGACACTACGACAACAAGATAACTTGTGTGATTGACTATAGATACAAGATCGAGACAATACAACAAAGAAGTATGATTACTTATGTGACGGACCGGAAAATTACTCCTTTGGCGCGTTGCCCCGCAGGCCGTAACTTCCCCGATGCGCCATTTTGATTCTACGATCCAGGCCTTAAAGATAGGAAAATGCACGTCCATTTGCCCTTGCAAGCATGCTCGTGGAGCATGATGTCGCTAACTTAGCTTCCACACCGTTCCAAACTTATCCTTGTTTGTTAAAGGGTCATGGGCCATAAGGCCAACGCTAATGCATATTGCATGCATCTCCAGATATGTCTCAATGTAGGTAATTCATCACTGAATTTCCTATCTAGCTGACCAACCGTCATAACGCAAAGTCTTATCCAGGCGTAAGCCTTGGACTATGGCATAGGCCGCACTAGGCCCTTGTCATTCCCTACCTTATCTCCATTACCAACTCTACGTAGCTTGATATGAAGTATGAGCATCCACTTGCTGGCATGCAACCAAGCCTCATCAAGCATGGCCGCAATCATCTCTTGCATCGAACTACCGAGCTTAGATGATATGAGTGGCCAACGTGCTGGACCGGCAATGCTGCAACTCATTGCGGATGCCTACGTACCCTTCTCTACTCTAAAGAGATCAAGCACAGACTGTAGTTCATCCTCGAAGGGACATAATCTTAACCAACTCGTTTGCAAGGTCGTAACCTAGAAAAAATGGTAATGGCCTAGTTCGTATAGGCCGTTCCGTGAAGATGCACAATGATTATGCATCACCGGGTCCGCTGCATGGCATAGTGATGCCCTCTTCGCAAGGCTACGCAACTATAAATGAGTCTTAGGCATTATTTATACTCTTCCGTCTAAGCTATGAAGCTTACTTGGCACATAGTCCGCAAATGCACCTTCAACCGACTACCCCTCCTTATATATGTCTTAATGGAATTTCTACAAGTTAGAATTAGGGACCAAAATGATATGCCTGCTTCACTATTCATCGCAATGATTGCGTGAAATGATTGCGCACAATGATTGCGCAACATTCGTCCGCCATCCCTCTCTGGACTGATGCACAATGATCACGTAACACTCGTTCTGCCGTACTGCACAATGATTGTGAGATATTGGCTCAAGGCCAATAAACTTTCTTAATGCGCAATGATTACGCTGCAAGCTCAAGGCCACCTACCCAACTGGCCTAATGCATCATGATGATGCGAGATTTGGCTCTTGGCCAAATGTCACTCATAATGCACCATTTTGGCGCGGTATTGGCCTTAAGACAATCTACCTCTTGCCAAGCAACGGAAGCTTTGAATGAAGCTTCATCTCAAGCCATGGCGCATCTTTTAGCATGCGTCATGCTAAAAACACGGGGTGCTACACTCTTCACCCCTGTAAAGAATTTTGTCCCCGAAATTCAAAACAAAAAAAACTATTGTGGACAATGTCTTCAGTTTGGATTTGCTGAGCAAAAGTCTCATATCAGATGCTCAGAAATCATGGGTTTCTTCAAGTTGTCATGAACAATAATTTAGACCTTCTGAGCACATGTCCTATACCACCTGCCCAGGAATCCAAAAGTGCCCACAACAATATAAAGAATCGCAATTTGCCAATGCCAAGAGGATATCTCGACCAGGTATCCTAGATGGCGTCCCATACCACCACCCAAGAATCCCTAAAGTTCACAAGGTTGAAGATGTCATCGAAATGACAACATTTTTGCGCAGTACTGTGTGGAACAGTTTCCAGTTTCCCACCGTCCCTGACGGTCATCCAGGTTTCCACTCGTAAGTGGGATGTTAGCCGGACCTGACAACGCACACCATTGGCCAGTTTCCAATGTGTGGGGATGATACGTCCCATTGTCTACCCGCCGTCCCATACGGTCTTCCGTATATCCACTCGTAAGTGGGGTGCCACTTAGGCCAGGCAAACTCACAACACGTGTACAAGCTCAACTCGATTCGCATAGTAACTGGAAGAGCAGTTACAAACTCTTTCCGCGTAAAAGTTGTCCTACTCTCCAACTTTAAGTTTCCATTAAGGAAAATACTCGCTTGACGAGTCCATTACTCACAGTCCGCAGAGTTATCTCGGAACTTGCTCTGATACCAACTATGACGGACCGGAAAATTACGCCTTTGGCGCGTTGCCCCGCAGGCCGTAACTTCCCCGATGCGCCATTTTGATGCTACGATCCGGGCCTTAAATCTAGGCAAATGCACGTCCATTTTCCCTTGAAAGCATGATCGTGGAGCATGATGTCGCTAACTTAGCTTCCACACCGTTCCAAACTTACCCTTTTCTGCTAAAGGGTCATGGGCCATAAGTCCAACGCTTATGCATATTGCATGCATCTTTAACTCTTCCTCAATGTAGGGAATTCATCACTGAATTTCCTATCTAGCTGACCAAACGTCATAACGCCAAGTCTTATCCAGGCGTAAGCCTTGGACTATGGCATATGCCACACTAAGCCCTTGCCATTCCCTACCTTATCTCAATTACCAACTCTACGTAGCTTGATAGGAAGTATGAGCATCCACTTGCTGGCATGCAACCAAGCCTCATCAAGTATGGACGCAATCATCTCTTGCATCGAACTACCGAGCTTAAACGATATGATTGGCCAACGTGATGGACCGGCAATGCTGCAACTCATTGCGTCTGCCTACGTACCCTTCCCTACTCTAAAGGGATCAACAACAGACCGTAGTTCATCCTCAAAGGGACATAAGCTTAACCAACTCGTTTGCAAGACCGTGGCCTAGCAAAAATGGTAATGGCCTAGTCCGTATAGGCCGTTCCGTGAAGATGCACAATGATTATGCATCACCTGGTCCGCGGCATGGCATAGTGATTCCTAAGCATCAAATTCCCTCTTCGCAAGGCTACGTTACTATAAATGATCCTTAGACATCATTTATACTCTTCCGGCTAAGCTATGAAGCTTACTTGGCACATAGTGCGCATATGCACCTTCAACCGACTACCCTCCCTATATATGTCTTAATGGAATTTGTACAAGTTAGTTAGGGAAAAAAATGACATGCCTGCTTCACTATCGCAATGATTGCGTGCAATGATTGCGCGACATTCGTCTGACAGCCCTCTCTGGCCTGATGCACAATGATCACGCAACACTCGTTCTTCCGTACTGCATAATGATTGTGCGATATTAGCTCTAGGCCAATAACTTTCGTAATGCGCAATGATTACGCTGCAAGCTCAAGGCCACCTACCAAACTGGCCTAATGCATCATGATGATGCGAGATTTGGCTCTTGGCCAAATGTCACTCGTAATGCGCCATTTTGGCACAATGTTGGACTTAAGACAATCTACCTCTTGCCAAGCAACGGAAGCTTTGAATGAAGCTTCATATCAAGCCATGAAGCATCTTTTGGCATGCGCCATACTAAAAACACGGGGTGTTACAACTTAATAATAGGTTCGGACTTAACCAAACACAATAGGATTGCTATCAAGTAATTAGGAATTAACTTTTCTGTATTTTACTTCAAATTATAATAAAAACAATTATAATTGCGGAAATAGAAAAGTAAAAGACACAATAAGATTTTGTTAACGAGGAAACCGCAAATGCAGAAAAACCCCGGGACCTTGTCCAGAATTGAATACTCTCATGATTAAGCCGCTATATAAAATCTAAACCAACTTCGTATAGTTGAGACCAAGAAACTAAACCTATAGTTCACCTAGTTCCGTTTGTATCCCTGCGCCTCCAACTTGCAATAGTCACGCACTTGGAATAATTCCTTTGGTTTGTATTCCAAACAGTAAAGGGACAACAAATCTGTTCGGTAACAACTCTTTTCAAACAACGTGATATGAGTTTGACAAAAGGCTCTTCCGTTTATCCCAATAAACTCATCTGTCAGGTTCTTATATCAATCTATTAACAACTACCAAAGTAATTTTCTAGACTATGCAATCAATACTTTGAATCACAAAGAATTGTATTGATGCCGATCTTCTCAACCAATCAATCAAGGTTATCACAAAGATAAACCGATTACAGTTGGATCTCCAGCCGATCAATTTTTGTGCACCCCAAAGATTATAAACTCAAATAAGAAATCTTCTTTGTCTGTAAATCTTCTTAGATCTTTAATAAACACCTGCACACAATCAACTTGAATCTCTTGTGATCAATCACACACAGAACGGAGTCTGTTAACGATGGATTATCACAAGACGTCTTTAGATCTACAAACATTCTAAAGATCCTCGTCGATACTTCGATCTAGTTTGAGTGAATCTTATATCAGAAGAGAAGATTCTCAAGCATAAACAAACTAGGTGCAATCAAAGTTCAACAACCGTTAGTCAATCAAATCAATCGAAAACTAATAATAAACTGCAATTATCTAGTTTCCCACCGACGGTACTCGTAGAGCTTCCCAATCCCCAAGAAGTCTTTAAAACAAGCGGTCGTAAGAAATTCCGTCTAATTAGGGTACTTTCCTCTTCTAATAGACGGATCCACCAGTAACAACACAATTAGGTAGTTTTGCAAGCTCTGCGGATTAGTTTGCTCGAAATGAAAACTTCAATATTTATAGACCAAGGAAGTTGGGACACCAAGGAATTTCCAAAACCGAAAATATTCTCAAGATATGTAATATATTTCCAAATTCGGTTTTCATAATTCCTGGAAATGCTCTGTCCAAATATTGACCGAAATCTCAGTAGAAAATCTCCAATTAGTTAATGCACATTACCAATTTTTTATTTTCTAAAGATCTGCATTTTAATTGCTAGAAATTAAAAGCATATAAAACTAAAAACCTTAATCAAAAGTGAAAAGACGAGGGTCCCAAATATACCTCAATCTAAAACTTTTTCACCTATAAGTCCTTTCTCCGAAAGTGATTGTCTATGGATTGAGTCGATACAATACAACTAATCGGTTCACACTTCGTGTGATCATCTATAGATACGAAATCGAGACAATACGACAACAAGATAACTTGTGTGATTGACTATGGATACAAGATCGAGACAATACAACAATGAAGTATGTTTACTTAATAAATGGTTCGGACTTGACCAAACACAATAGGATTACTATCAAGTAAATAGGAATTAATGTTTGTGTATTTTACTTCTAATTATAATAAAAACAATTATAATTGCGGAAATAGAAAAGTAAAAGACACAGCAAGATTTTGTTAACGAGGAAACCGCAAATGCAGAAAACCCTGGGACCGTGTCCATAATTGAATACTCTCAGGATTAAGCCGCTATACAAAATCAAACCAACTTCGTATAGTTGAGACCAAGAAACTAAACCTATAGTTCACCTAGTGTCATCTGTATTCCGACGCCTCCAACTTGTAATAAGTCACGGACTTGGAACAATTCCTTTGGTTCGTATTCCAAATAGTAAAGGAACAACAAATTTGTTTGGTAACAACTCTTTTCAACCAAGTGATATGAGTTCGACAAAAGGCTCTTCCGTTTATCCCAATAAACTCCTTTGTCAGGTCCTCAGATCTATCTAATAAAAACTACCAAAGTAATTGTCAAGATTTTGCAATCAATACTTTGAATCACAAAGAATTGTATTGATGCCGATCTACTCAACTAATCAATCCAATCTACCACAAGGATAAACCGATAATAGTTGGATCCTCTTTCATTGAAACAAGTATTATGCACACCAAAGATTATGAACCCAAATCAGAAATCTTCTTCGTCTTCAAATCTTCTTAGATCTTCAATAAACACCTGCACACAATCAACTTGAATCTCTTGTGATCAATCACACACAGAACGAAGTCTGTTAACAATGGATTATCACAAGACGTCTTTAGATCTACAAACATTCTAAAGATACCGTCGAAACTTCGATCTAGTTTGAGTGAATATTATATCAGAAGAGAATATTCTCAAGCATAAAAAAATTAGGTGCAGTCGAAGTTCAACAACCGTTAGTCAATCAAATCAATCGAAAACTAATCATACGCAGTTACCTAATTTCCAACCAATAGTACTAATAGAGCTTCTCAATCCAAAGAAGTCTTTAAACTGAGCGGTCGTAAGAGATTTCGCCTAATTAGGTTACTTTCCTAATAGGCGGCTCCACCAGTAACAACACAACTAGGTAGTTTTGCTGGTTCTGAGGATTAGTTTGCTCGAAATGCAAACTTTGATATTTATAGACCAAGGAATACTTGTATCTCCATACTTCTTCACTTCTTCAAGTCTTCACGTAATACTTTTAATGTCTCATATCCTAATACTTTCAAGCTAACCTATGCGAAGTTGACTCTAGTACATAATCAAGCGACTCTTTAAATGAGTTTTGGCTCACCAAAATATGACAACCAAACTTGACATACCAACGCTTGGTGGGTTCAACCGAGCTATGCTCTAACAATCTCCCCCTTTTTCAATTTTAGTGACAAAACTCTTACATCATATGGATAAAAAAATTACAAGAATTCATTACACATACGCTTGATTCCCGAATTCAACAGCACAATAACTTGTATACATTCAATCGATAAATGCCGTTGTTGACATTATAATAACAAAGCTAATACTCCCCCTAAAGGTAAGATAGGTAGATTTTCAATCGCACGTCTTTTTTATTCCTTTGTATTCCATATAACTACAAGTATCAATATGATATGCTACTCCCCCTTAGTCTATGCTTTACTCTTTCGTTAGATTAAACATTTAAGAACCAATGTCCTTTCCCTTAGTGATACCAATCAATATAAATCAATACCGGTATCACTTGTTTACTCCATATATTTCTCCCCCTTTTTGTCACAAAATTACAAAGATACGAGCAAATAAAGGACAAACCGAAAGGATCTTACAAATCTCACAAGACTTGCAACCTATAGAGTTAATCACGAGGTTTCCACACACCATATTTGATAACCAATATCAAAACCGAAACTACAAAGTAATTTTGTTTTGATATGTTACCAAGGAAAAAATTGCCCGAAGCAATTTTCCCTAATAGTTTAGCAAGCCAAAAATCTACTAAGCACCTTAGTTCCTTTGCTAAACCGATTGTACCAATACAATCGCTTATTCGATAAGACCAAAATAAAGATACCTCTATTTTTCTCATCAGGTTCTAATTATCCATATAACTTAGACCTTTCACTTTTAAACAACACAAGTACTAGGTTATTTAACTAACATTTCTTGTTAAGGCATTCGATTAGACTTGAATAACCGAAACCTCCACTTTGATAATGAAAAAGGGGGGGGGGGGGGGG
>NC_039364.1:269075438-269104849 GCF_003573695.1 Papaver somniferum | reverse complement strand
GGGGGGGTCTAACAACACCACAAAATATTTGGATTAGAAATCTGTATGGACTGACTCCGAAATACTTTGCTAGAGAATCAACTAGACAGTCAAACTCAATCTAGATAAAAAGTATCTCAAGGAGTTATTATCTCAATCTCTTGATTTGATCTTTACTCAAGCAAATAGAAATCTGCGAGTCTTTATCAAAGAGAGATAACTTGGACGGTACCAAAGACCAATGTCCAAGGATCAATCAAATGCAATCAACAACCAAAGGTTGGATTAGAGAAGTTGATGATCTTAACGCACAACATGTATTATTTCAATTATATAAAATATAATACGGAAAAGAAATAACAGACACCAGAAGTTTTGTTAACGAGGAAACCGCAAATGCAGAAAAACTCTGGGACCTAGTCCAGATTGAATACATATTGTATTAAGCCGCTACAGACACTAGCCTACTCCAAGCTAACTTCGGACTGATCTATAGTTGAACCCCTACCAATCTCCCACTAATACAAGGTACAGTTGTACTCCTACGCCTCTGATCCCAGCAGGACACTGTGTACTTGATTCCCTTTGCTGATCTCACCCACAACAAAGAGTTGCTGCAACCCAAAATCACAGACTTGATAATAAACGAATCGGTTTCACACAGAAAAGTCTATCGAAAGGACAAATATGTCTCCCACAGATAAACCCTAGGTTTTGTTCCGTCTTTAGATATAAAATCAAGGTAACATGAAACAATTGATAATCCAGACTTATATTCCCGAAGAACAACCTAGATTAATCAATCATCTCTCTACAATCCTTCCTGACTATACAAGCGGATTGTCGAGGAATCACAAACAGTGAGACGAAGATGTTTGTGACTTATTTATCTTGCCTATCGGAGAACTCTCACGACCTCAAGCCAATCAATCGATTGTACTCGTACGATAGAAGATTCAAGATCAGATCACACAACTACGATAAAAGTAGTATCGGCCTGACTTCATAATCCCAATGAAGTCTTTAAGTCGTTAACTCGAGTTTAGAGAAGAAACTCAAGAGTTAATGGAGATCGACTCTAGCGAGAGCACTAGTAGCACACAGACGTGTCGGGATTAGGTTTGCTCGATACTAGATGTCTCATTTATATAGCCTTCAAATCAGGGTTTTGCCTTAGGTACAAAGCAAACTCTATTCACCGTTAGATGAAAACCTTATTTAGATTCAAGCCAATATCTCTCAATCATTAGATCGAAAGACATAGCTTGTCACACACACTTGGGTACACGTTTACTGGGTTTGAGAAAACCATGCCCAAACGAGTACACATATCTTGGTTCAACATGATAACCCAAAAGGTCAACCATATGAGCATCTCATATTAATCATGTTCTTCTTCACCATAACTAGTTCAATTGACTCAAATGAACTAGTTAAGAGTTGTTCAATTGCTATGAGATCTTATGTAACTACACAAGACATAATTGAAACAAAGATGATTCGATTCGATTAGAATCAGCTCATGAACATTATAGCCACGGTTTGCATAAAGCATTCCTTAATAATTAATGTTTCATGTTCAGAGCACATCTTTAGATCATAACCTCTTAAGCTCACAAACAAGTTCGCAGACTTAAGCTAATCGGTTGAGTTTTCCAAACTCAACAGAAATTCTCAGGTTGAGAACTTCCGCCAGTTCGCGGACTTAGCACACAAACGAGTTTTGGAAATCCCAGCAGAAATTCTCGGTCGAGAACTTCCGTCAGTTCACGGACTGAGTCTGCGGACTGGGTTCGCGGACTTGGCAAGCCAATTCCACAATCCTACCGATTTTTCTTGATCAACAAAGTTCGAAAACTTAGTTCAAGGAATACATGGTTATATAATCTAAACTCTCATTTCAATCATTGAAACATTCTCAGAGGGCGATATTCAGTCGTGAAGAACAACAGACCTTTCTCGTCATAGCAATTTCTAAAGTGATTGAAACTTTCATGACTTTGGTCACTAGGTGAAGATAAACCAGATCAAAGCGAAACGCTTTACCAACACATGATTTCGAGTAAAAGATAAGCAATGAATACTCAGCTCGAAATATCAAGTGTATATGATTTAGTCTATATAGCATACGACTTTTGTCTCATAAGAAGTAGGAGAAGATTAGATAGAATTTCGAGTGATAGATAATTTCAAGTCTTCACATACCTTTTTGTTGATGAAGTTCCACGGTTCCTTGGTGTAGATCTTCATTGTTGTCGTTGAATCACCATGAGGTCCTTGATTTCAACTACACTTTTCCTATCCTAGTCCGAGACTTAGCTAATAGGCTAGAAATCAAGAATTTATAGTTTTGGTCACTAACATTGACAAACATGCTTGATATAGAAACGCATGCGAGGTTGACCGAGATATGCTCTAACAATCTCCCCCTTTGTTAACTTTAGTGACAAAACTATTAATACATATGGAATACAAAAAAGATAAACTTTAGTGGCTCCTATTCCATAGTCCAATCTTCAACGTTCCTTAAAATCTTCGTCCTTCCAAGTACTCCAATGATCCCAAAGGTTGTAAGTTTAGTATCACCGTTGTTGAAGATCCGTAGCTCTAACAATGAGAGAAATCAAGATTCTCGATCATTATTATATAGTGTCATAGTATTATTATGAACATCAAAGTCCAATTGCATCACGACTTTAACAATAATAATATGGTGATACGTATCTCTCCCCCTTAGTCAATACTCCATCTCGATCATGGAAACCACTCCCCCTTACACAATGATCCGAAAACCATATGTATTTGTAGTGTGACCTACAATATTTCTCCCCCTCTTTGTCAATAAAATTGGCAAAGGTACAAGAATGGGTTCATAATGAAATTTCCACAAGAGACATTTTATGACCAAAAGAAAGACAACATATCATCTTAATTTAGATGCAATCTTATAGCCAAAGCTAACAGCATTCATCAAGGAGTTTTAAGACGCAAGATAACCCCTATAAAATTCCACAGCCGCACTCCCCGCAAGATATTACCATTAAGCACAAGTTCAAAAGAACTCTCCCCCATTTGATGTCATTCCCAAAGGAACAAGAAGAACGACCTTAATTTCGAAAGAAAAGAAGGATTTTTATTTCGACACCAAAAACCATGTGAATTGTTTTTTACATCCAAAACTCAACCAAAATACTCACAAGTAAACCTATGAATATTCTAATTGGAATACACAATTAAATCAAAACCACAAAAGTGATCAATTTAATTGAAAGTGCTCAACATAAGTAAACTCATGGAGCAACAGGCTACGACTAAGTTAATCACATGGAGGTGACTAACTTAACCGTTCAAGTACTCAACATAAAGAAAACCTTACGGAATACGTGACTACATTAACCAATAAAACATGATAGTGTATCCGTTCATATACTCAACACAAGAACTTGTGGAATATATGAAAACTCAATTAGATTAATTACAGAGAACCTATAATTAATCTAATCGGAATACAAACAAATAACCAAACTAATCACCGAGGTAATCAATTTAATTATTTTGGGCTCAACATAAAAGATTATGGAACCACGACTAAGATTATCATAAGACATGACAACCTTAACCGTACATGTACTCAACATAAGAAAGAAGACTTATGGAGTACAAAACTAAATAACCAAGGGTGATTAATTTAGTTCATAATTCTCAACATATAGCATATTATGGAACAACCAACAAAGCCAATGTTAATCGACTTAGTTGTAAGGTGCTCAACATAAGACATACAATGGAGCCTTCATGGTAAAACATAGCAAGATGGATCAATGAAGATCAATACAGTGGTTAAGATACAAGGATTTATTCTATTTTTGCATCATTATATGCATAACAACATAATAGACTTTATCCTTGTCACACAAAAGATTTACCCTATTTTCCATCAAATACATGGCTGCATAGGTATAATTTTTGTATTTGTCAAAAGTCCATTTGTACTATCATCAATACATATACCAATTTATGAACGACTTTACTTTTGACAACATATGAGACCTTCAAGTTCACGGATGCAAACAATACATATGCCATAAACAATTGCAATATCACAAAATCATAAAGATTAATACTGCAATAACAATCTTTTCCCTTAGAAGGTAGAATCAATCTTTTTCGCACAGATTTATACCAAGAGTGGTTACCAAAAGCGTATAAAAAGATTTCCTTAACAAGGAAGAACATACAAAGTCATTGACGACTATGCACCATAATTCACATGAGATGATTGTGAACACTCAAGAATATATAGCAATGTGAACTACTACCCATTCTCAAACTTCCTTCTTTGTGATTCGCCAACATCACTCTTGTAACATCCACAAAATAGCTTAGAATAGGATTTCTCCAAGAATCCCAGTGCCCAAGTCCAAGAGAATAAAACAAGTGCAACGAAACGGAGCAAACACCAAAAAAACAAGAGACAGGACAAATACCAATATTAACTCATCCAAATTCAACAATTCTTATCTCCATTTTGAAGGTAATTCAATAAGTAAGAGAATGCAAAAAGAATGAATTAAATCCGAGTTCGGACGAAGAAGTTACGGCCAAAACAAGTTTACTGAATATCGACGTCAAGTATGCATACGGGTTTGCGAACTTAAACCCCTGGATTTTGATTTTAAATGATGTTATGCATACTTGGTATGTGTACCATATAGTCCAAACATCCCGAACTATTATTTTCAAACCTAAACATTTAATAACCTTAAACACAGATCAAGTTAGGTAGAAATGAACGATAAGCAAGATTATTATAAGTATTCTAAGCAAATAAAAGTACAAATCTTGCTCAAGTTTATAGACATACCTTTTTAGATGAATCCAATCGAATTCTACCGCCTTTCCGAACATAATCTGTTTGCCCCAATTCTTGTTCTTCCCTCACTGTATACAAAGCAAGGAATTCCTTGGTGAGGATGCACTTCCAACACAATCAAGTTGTGTTGGGGTGAACAAAGTCTTGCTCACCACAAGTGAACTTTGGATTATCATGAAAGAGATCACTTTTAGAACCTTTCACATCCAATTCCATTTTTCCAAAAAACTTTTTAAGTTCCGACATCATGGATACTGCCTTTTCCATAGTCATGGAGTTTTCTGGAAGATCATTCCTTTTCACACTCAAAAGATCATTGTCTTTCTTCTTTATCCACTTCTGAGTGCGTTTAGGAACAGTCGGAACCTTCTTCCCATCACTCTCTTCTAGAATTCTTGGAAGAGAATTGGATTGACTATTCTTTTGCAAGTTAGTCTTTCTCCAATTGGGAGCATCGGATCTTGTCTTCGTCTTTACGAAGTTATCCTTTTGATAACCATTACGATTATGAAAAGGATTCGTATGACGTTTATAGGAAAATCTAGGTCTATCATAGCACTGATTCCTTTGCCTAAAGGTTGGACAATTACAACCTGTAACGTTAAGAGGATCAGTCTTAACGTATGATCTTGGTTTCACAACTTCTTGTGATGCCCAAACAAGAACATCATGAAGTTTCTTATTCCTTATATGGAAACGACATCTCCTTTCCAGGTGACCTTTATTTCCACAATAGTGGCAAACATAAGGAATGTTCTTACCTCGATCTGTGGGTGCTAACTTTGGAGGTTGGTAAACTTTTCTCTTTTGAACCTTAACTGCCGGAGAAGGTATTTCACTTTTTCCATCAGTGGAAACCTTTTGTTGAGAAGAATCACTAGCCTTGACAAATTTTACCTCTTTGCTAGTACTTGGAGCATTTATTCCCTTATAGCCCAATCCTCGTGTATCACGATGATTTTTACTTGCTCCTAGCATAATGGTTAATTTTCTTGGACTGGTATTGAACTTTTTCAAGTCATCTTCCAACATCTTGATTTTATCAAGAGCATCAGCGAAATCATCCTCAAGGAGTTTCTCTCGAGCGAGACAAGCACTTTCTCTGTCATCAAAATTAATTTGTTGAGAGTTAAACCTTGTTTCAGATTCTGCAAGTTTCTCTTCCAACGAAAAGTAATTTTGAAGAAGATTATCACATTCAAGTGACTTCATACGTAGGTTTTCCTCAGAATCCTTGAGGATCGATTCGTTAGAGCGATTCAAAACATAAACACCTGTGTAACATCTTCTCAATTTATTATTTGTACGACAGATATTAGTCAGAAAAGGTGTGACATGAGAAGTTGTCATCTTTTTCTTTTCCACCGAATTCAAAAGCTTAACATACTCTGAGACTTCCTCATCAACATCTCTATCAATATCTGAATCACCTTCATCAGAAAGTTCATCTAATTGTTCTTCTAGGTGTACCCAGACTTCAACAGATTCTACATTAAGAGAATGTTTAGATACTGACCTAGATGTGACAGTTTTCTCAGGTGAGTCCAAGCTTTGAAAAAAATCTGGTAATTTATGAACTGGTACGTTATTAGAGATAGACTGGTCCATAATCAGATCGCTACAAACACAAACTTATAAGGTCTTTAAACGTGTTTGCCTCCTCTGATACTAATTGAAAAAGCGGGGGTCTAACAACACCACCCAATATTTCGATTAGCAATCTGTATGGACTGACTCCGAAATACTTTGCTAGAGAATTAACTAGACAGTTAGACTCAATCTAGATAAAAAGTATCTCAAGGAGTTATTATCTCAATCTCTTTATTTGATCTTTACTCAAGCAAATAGAAATCTGCGAGTCTTTATCAAAGAGAGATAACTTGGACGGTACCAAAGACCAATGTCCAAGGATCAATCAACTGCAATCAACAACCGAAGGTTGGATTAGAGAAGTTAATGATCTTAACGCACAACCTGTATTATTTCAATTATATAAAATATAATGCGGAAAAGAAATAACACAGACACCAGAAGTCTTGTTAACGAGAAAACCGCAAATGCAGAAAAACCCCGGGACCTAGTCCAGATTGAATACACACTGTATTAAGCCGCTACAGACACTAGCCTACTCCAAGCTAACTTCGGACTGATCTATAGTTGAACCCCTACCAATCTCCCACTGATACAAGGTACAGTTGTGCTCCTACGCCTCTGATCCCTGCATGACACTGCGTACTTGATTCCCTTTGCTGATCTCACCCACAACAAAGAGTTGCTGCAACCCAAAATCACAGACTTGATAATAAACGAATCTGTCTCACACAGAAAAATCTATCGAAAGGATAAATCTGTCTCCCACAGATAAACCCTAGGTTTTGTTCCGTCTTTAGATATAAAATCAAGGTAACATGAACCAATTGATAATCCGGACTTATATTCCCGAAGAACAGCCTAAGTGCCGAGAATACATCCTTTAGCATAAGTTCTCGACACGTTGAGTACATATAGTTGAAATACCTTTAACACATTCCAACATAGGAGTCAACCTTAAATAAATATTTCTGACCAGATTTGAAAAGATTTTCACATATAATATGTTAGACAATCACAAAGATTCTTTAGAAAGAATCAACCTTTTAGATCACATATCTAAACCTTCTTTAGATAGGGAAACTTATCTTTTTTACACAAGTTGTTTGTAAGGAAGATTTTCTACACAGAAGAACATATTTAAACACCTTCAGGTAGATTGAGTAAACTCTCTATGTTGAATAAGAGATTGTTGACAGGATACATATAACCCAGATATGTGTGCTTCCTTACATCAGAAGATTGGGAATTGTAAGGATGCACATTCCAACACAATTAAGCGTTGGGGTGAGAACCTTCCTCACCAAATGCCTTTCGAGGAATTTCTTCCTTCTTACTTTTAGGGACATTATTATTGCGAGATGATATATCCTTGTGTAGGTTTCGAACCCATCCTCTTCATCAGGAATATTGCGAGATGCTATATCCTTGATTACATCTTGTGCTCAGGATGGTACGTTCCTTGAACTTGACTCCGTGTGGTCTAGATCTTCCATTCGACATAGTGCTGATGTCTTTAGTTCAAGACATTCTATATGTCCTCTTAAGGTATCCATTCCTTGTTGGAAATGTTTTTCTAAACACTTGTCTAGATATACTTTTCGACATGTCTCTGTAAGAAGATCTTTAATAAGGATATTATTCCTTATTTGTGAATGCTCCAGCGATTGTGTAAGAATTTCACACTCTGTAGTCTGTTGATGGACTTCATTGCATAAAGCCAAAAAAAAAATTAGATAATCTGCCAGATTATTTTGAAGACTAAGTGATTCTCTCTTTCCTTCACAAATTCTTACATTCAATTGAACAATAAGTTCTAAGATATCGTTTAGACTGTCAGTGGTTTTTCCCTTTTCTATATAGCTTTCAACATGTTTGAAGAATCTTTCTAACATTTTACGAAAACCAGAACTTGCGCAGTCTATTGAATCTAATCTCTTTTCAGACGATTTTTCACTAGAGATTGAAGTCGGATCCAAAACATGTTTAAGTTTCGGATTCATTCTTTTCTGATCAGGAACCTGATTCACAATCAAGTTATTAGTTATAGACTTTTTCTTTGATTTTCGAAAAGACTTACGAGACCAATTTCCATTGACCTTCTCTGAGATATTATTCTCATTATCTTGACATACATTAACTAAGTTCTTCATAATTTTAGCTTTGCTTTTATTATCTTGACTCATATCTTATAGGTGGGATCGCACCAAACACATATTGTTATATCTTTTCGTGTTTTCCTCCTCTGATACCAATTGAAAACAAGAGGGTACCCAAATATACCTCAATCTAAAACTTTTCAACCTAAAAGTCCTTTCTCCGAAAGTGATTGTATATGGATTGAGTAGAGACAATAAAACTAATCGGTTCACACTTCGTGTGATCGTCTATGGATACGAGATTGAGACAATACAACAACAAGATAACTTGTGTTATTGACTATGCATACAAAATCGAGACAACAAAACAACGAAGTATGTCTACTTGATAAATGGTTCGGACTTAACCAAATCAAAACTACAAAATAAAATCCCAACTCACTGTCGCAGGCATCGTCGATTGCATTTAGCGTATGCAATAAGCCTTTAAACCCCTAAGTGTCCCTAGTGGACGAGTTATAGTCTCGGGAGGGCTTACCAGAGATATACCCACAAAATCTTTACTCCAGACCCTAGCTATCTACGCAGAACCTTGGAAGGCACTAAAGAATCTCCTTGGTTGGCATACTTATTGACTACAGGAGGAAGTACCCTGATGCGAAATTCCAATTGATGTACACGAGTTCGCACTCAAGCATACTAAAATTCATATATAAGTGACAGAGACCTACTCAGATAGTTCCACTATGGACATCATATTCGGAGTCAAAACTAATCACATGGATAGATCAAGAAGATGGATATATAAAAACATAGATGGTTTTGATGTTTACTAAGTGAACGGCGTTTCCCATATCTGTCTGAAGGCCTCCGCCAAAATGAACCTATCCTAATGGATTGAGATATTAGTCTCACTAATATCAACACACTGGCATATACAAGGGAACCAGTGGTCGATAACCTAAATCTAGGTCAACACAACTGGCATATACAAGGGTACCAGTGGTCAACTTTATTGAATTTATTCCTTTTGGTCAAATGGTCTGGTCTCAATTTTTTTTTTCATAATAATTTTTTTTTTCAACTTTTTGGTAACTACCATTTTTTTTTTGTATCTCAATCACTCTAATTCACCCTAGCATTGGCAACAACTTGAATCGTGGGCCCCACCTATAACTTAGAGAAACATAGTTTAAAAACAAAATAAAAATAGAAGTGAAAAGGACTCAACGAGATATGGTGAAACCAATGTAGTTAATATCGGATATCGGTTCATCTCGGCCGCGACCGATACACTGGTACGATTTTATATCGGGGATATTATCGTTGAAATATCGGTATAATATCAGTTCTAAATTTAGAGACTATACTTTTATATTAAACATTTTCTCCACACATTTACGGATAAAACTGGAACAAGAACGATTACCTCCAATCAGAACACCGACTCTGGTAGTTTCGTCACACTTTACTGACATTTACTTCCAATGGTTGGAACTTGAAAAAACTGCATCATATAAGTAGAGAAACGGATAAGTATCGATAAAACGTAAGTTAGTAATACTATAAAACTACAACTATGAGCAACAACCAAACTACAAATTCTAGCAACAACTCTTAAAGCTTCCCTTATGACCCAGTGAGCAATGTAAGCAACACTTCACTTCTCCACAAAGTTTTCGAGCAATGGACAAAAAATACACGAGGTGATGCTCATATAGTCATACATTATGTACACATTAACTGCATTGTACATCGAACTGAATCCAACTAGCAATATCATCTCTACTATTATCCTCGGTCCTTGCTTGAAAAAACATGTACAAATTCATGGGCCTAATTTACAGTAAAACGGGACTGACTCAACTTACATTGTCGATTGAAAAAAAATAAAAAAAAAACAATAATAAAGAAGGTCTATTACCATATTTGACCATTAACTGTCAATTTCCATTGTCTATTAGGAAGGTCTATTACCTCAAATTCTTTAATTGATGAAGAAAAAACTGGGTTTTTTTCTTTCTGATATAGGTTTTGAAGATGAAATTTGTGGGTACAAGTTATTAATAAGAATGAACCCTAAAAAATAAGTGGATTTTGAAGATGTTGATGAATTTAATTAATCAAAGCAAAAAAAAAAAGACAAATTATCAAAAGGTTCAAAACCCTAACCTTCAATTAATCAATAGTCTCTGAGATTTTTAGATGAAGAACATCAGCTAATCAAAAGTTCCTTCCTTAGATTGGATTCTCAATGATGATATTTGAAGAACACGACTTGCTGAATCAGGTATTTGAAGAACACGATATGTTTTTCACTTCATCTCCTCTTCTTTTCTCTTCCACAGTTCGACTGAAAGCAATCGAATGAAATTTTAGGGATTTAACGTATACCGGAACTGAAAAACCAAGATTACCCTTACACTTTACACAAAATGACCGGTACCGGGCCTACCGGCTAATTTTGGAAAATCTCGTTTCATCCGTATCGGCCGATTTTATCGGGTAAATATCGTATCCCCGATATCCTTCATATCGTATCGTGCTAGACCGATATCCGAAATATCGGCGATATATCGACCATATCGGCCGATATTGACTACACTGGGTGAAACTATCATGTTATTTCTAACACCTGAGTGATAGACACATTTTTGTGTCTAATTTGATCTCAATACTATATATTGTTGGCACTCGATTTTGTACTAATTTTGTTATTTTATGTATTTGTAGGTATTTTTTTTGGAAATAAATATTTTTGGAAAATTCGGCTCGAAAAGTTGATTTTGGCACCCGGAGGACAAGTGTTATTCGGACTCTCGCTTTTGGATAAGGGGTAACCTAATTACTAAGGGGCACCCCCAGGTCACCCCAAGGCAGCTGCTATTCGCACCCCAGTTCAGGATAGGGGGACACCCTTTCTTCGTTTGAAAACTGAAAATTGGCGGGAAACGAAGAACAGTTCTGCATGATGTTTGATCGAGAAAATGAAGAAGTTGGAATGCGATTCAATCGCTGAAAATTGGCATAAAGATGTGATATGACATAGGGAAGAAATTTTGGGCATCGAATTTGATCGACATTGGCTGGAAAGCTCGTTTCAATTCACGAGCTCAAAACAGAGCAACGTGAACTGAACACGAGCTCAATCGTGTTTCTCCTATGCATGGAGTGATGTGGAGGCGCGGGAAAGCTTCTGAGGCGTGGAGAAGCTGATTAGGAGCGTACAGGGAGTGAGTTAACGTGTGGAGAATCTAAATTTGGTAATTATTCCTATTTCTGGGCAGCGAGCAATTAGAGGATTAATGGGAAATTATACGTATTGATGTTAGTATTTTTGGGCTCCAAAACACTATAAATACTAGCCTAATTCGTCGAAAAGAGGTTGGCAAGTCATTGGGAGAGAGTTAGAGCCGAGAGAATCAAAAGAAGAGGTCGACAGGCGAAGAAGTTCTGCTGCTGCTCATCCAAGAACACGAAGAACATTGTACAGTCCAGGAGAGTCGTTGAAAAGTGTCGCTTAATTGCGACAATTTCCAATTCCTTTCTCGCGACTTAGGAATAGCGCTTACAACACTTCATTTGTGCCGTTCTTCCGTGACGCTTCCTTCGTGTCGCAACGGACGGTCTTAAATCGATTTTCCTATTATTTCATCATTTGTAATCAACTTTTGAGCATTAATAAAATCTTTTGAGATGTATTACACCATGATGAGCTAAACCCAATCCCAGGGGTGACAGAGGAAGCCATTCACACAATATTTATGTGGTAATTGTTATTTATTTAATTTTTGCAATATTTTTATATGATTAATTGCATTGAAAAAAAAATGATTTAAATGGTTTTTATTAATCAATTGTATTTTCTCTTGATAATGCATGCTTAGTTTTATACTCTTGATGCATTATGCTTGCGACTAACATTTGATATTTTGGAAATCTGCTTTTGGCAATTATTAAGAATCAAATCAATTGTTTAATTTGCATAATTAAAAATTAAATAACATTACATAAATATTGTTGAATGGTGGAATCTTCACCTCTATTTTTCTCCATAAAAATTCACATCACTTTGTTTAATTTTGTTACATTTCTAAGTTTAAAAAAAAAAATCTATCTTCACAAGTATGAAAAAAACCCTGTTTTAAAACCACTATCTACATCAACTTTTGAAAATACATCAAATTTTTGGCGCCGCCGACGCGGACCTGTGCTTAGGTAGAATTTTTCTAGGTTTATTATTTTTTTTTCCTTTTTACGTTTCTTTTTGTCTTTGATTTGCAGGTTCGAAGTGGAGTACTAAGGACCTTGGAAGGAAAAGCTTAAAGCGGAAGGAGCGAAAGAAGAATTTTTTTTGTTTTTATATATAGAAAAGAGAGAAAAAAAAAAGAGAGATTTATATATATATATATATATATATTTTAGGTTATTTTTCTTTTTCTTTTGCACTTTACTTTATTTGGACTTTGGACTGGACTCTTGGACTGGACTCTTGGACTTTATTATTATTTTTTTTAAACCCTACGGAAGGGTACCCTTAAATACAAACTGTGTGCAGGGAAGGAAGGTGATTACAATATCACCTCGGCCCCTCGGGTTCGCACACGGCATAAGAGTCGTGGCCCGAGTCGACGACAACGGTTCATCCCCCGTCTGGTACGGGAGGTAAGTCCAATTGAAACACTCGCGAATCTCCTGTAAGCGAGTTACTGTATTCCTTAAGGTGATCATTGATTGAGGACGAATTTGGACTGTCTTTATTTTCCTAGTAAAGGGCAAGGCCTGGCCTAAACAAGATAAGGGTTTGGATTTCATCACCGCTCCCTTCTTGCCCGCTTTAGGAGAACAAAACCTAACGCGAACCCAAGCTTTAAAATCTGATTAGAAAGAGACCTATAAGGTATCGAGCTTGTTAGGAAAATTTTTCTAAGGATATTGGTTATTCTTTTAGCATACTTCGAAGTTCATGACGGTTTCTGTGAGTTGAATGCGTGACTGCGCCGCCTTGTACTGCGGTGAGGCCTTGGGTATCAAAGCTCCACTAAGCTTCCCTCACCTCGATTCAACTTAATTTGACTCGGATTGATTCCAGAGGGGTTTGCTTAAATTGTAACGAATTCCCCTTCGAGAGATAGAAGCTGGTCTAGAAACAATCTAAGTGAGCCATCATGCTTGTTGTTTGCTAGAAATCTCTAGGTTTGCTGTGGTAAAGTCGAGTCAGCCTGCTGTGTGATTGCTAGAACCTTCCTGTTAGGATTTTTTTTATTTCTTTTTGTTTTTTTTAGTGTATTCCCGATTTTGTTAATAGGGCTTGGAAAAGAGATACTCTAGGTCGATTGATTACCGAAAAACCTAGTAGTTCTTCTGAGATAAGCAGGGAGCTCGAAGATTCTTCTTTTGAGAGCCCTGTTTTTGGAAACTTCAGTTTTGAGAATCTATCTCTAAGTGACAAAAGTACCCCTAGTACTCCAGTTGTGCCAACGATGGCAACTTTGAAAGATTACATGTTCCCAACTAGGACTAACCGAGCTTCATGCATTAAATTGCCAGCCACTACGGCTAATTTCGAGATAAAACCTAGTATTCTCCAGATGATCCCTATATTCTTAGGAAAAGATGATGAGAACCCTTATTTCCATATTGGGGACTTTGAGGAAATTTGTGGGACAATTAGAATAAAAGACCTTACTGATGAAGTCTTGAAACTTAAGATGTTTCCCTTTTCCTTGAGAGATAAAGCCAAGACCTGGCTGAACAACCTACCATTTGAATCCATTGAAACATGGAAGGAACTTATTGCCGCTTTCTATATGAAATTCTACCCTAAGCATAAAACTGCAGCTGTTAGGCAGACAATTAGTGCTAGTGTGCAACAAGAGGGAGAGTCTCTTTATAGATTTTTAGAGAGATTCAATGATCTCCTATCTCAGTGTCCTCACCATGGATTTGATAAGATGAAACTCGTACAAATTGTTTATGATGGTTTAGACTATTCGACCAAAGACATGGTTGAGTCTATGTGCGCTGGTGAGTTCACTAGTAAAAGTGCTGATGATGCTTTTACCTTCTTAGAAGTTATCGCTGAAAAATCCCAACAGTGGGAATCTTGTGTTGAACCCCCTAAAAGAATCTTGGTTAATAGAAGTAGCACCAATGTGGTAGATACGAGTTTTGCGTCTGATGCTAAGTTTGCTGCTTTGTCTAGAAGGTTAGAAGCTTTGGAAATGGGTCAGTCTAAAAATAGGTCCCTTGTTGAACCTAATAGAGCCTCTCAAGTCTCTAGTTGTGGAATAGAGCCCGATAATTCATTTTGGGAAGGTCAGGTTAGTGAAGAGCAAGCTCATGCTGTCTATAATAATGCTAGGTTTGAGAACCGTCAGAAGATTGACCCATACTCAGAGACCTACAATCCTGGTTGGAGAAACCATCCTAATTTTTCTTGGTCTAAGGGTCAGAATCAAGGACAGTCTAGTAATTCTCAGCCTCCCCCAGGATTTGGTTTTAAGAACTCTTCGGGTCAAACTCAGTTTCAGAACACTTCCGAGAAAAACATCTCTGCCTTAGAGGAAAATCTCATAATGCTATCAAAGAACCACATGAGATTTAAACAAGAAACTAGGCAAGAATTGAAGAATACTTCCCAAAGTCTTGCCGAATTAAAACTTCAAGTAGGACAAATAGCTAAGTTTATAAGTGAGAGAGAAGATGGAAAGTTCCCTAGTCATACTGAACCTAATCCAAAAGGGGAGAAATCATGTGAATGCTGTCACAACCCTTAGGAGTGGAAAGAAAGTAGACAACAAGGTTGCCATGCCTGATAGTGAACATGATGTAGTTCACCCGTTTGAACCAGAGAATGAAGAGACTGATAGAGTCTCTAAAGAGACCAATGAGGGTCAGATTGAGTCTGATTTTGTTCCCAAAGCCCCATTCCCACAACTGCTAGTTTCGACTAAGAGGGAGTCCAACTTTAATGATATATTGGAGGTTTTTAAGCAGGTTAATATCAACCTTTCATTATTAGATGCAATTAGGCAGATTCCCTCTTATGCCAAGTTCCTTAAGGACTTGTGTACGCGAAAGAGTAAGCTCAGTTTCCAGAAGAAAGCCTTCATAGCTGGTCACGTGAGTTCTATTATTCAGAATACCACTACTCCTAAGTATAAAGACCCAGGGTCCCCTACCATTGCTTGTACAATAGGTAAGTACCGTCTTGAGAAAGCATTGCTTGACTTAGGAGCCAGTGTGAACTTACTGCCATACCATGTGTACCTTAAGCTAGGACTTGGTGAGATGAAACCTACACAGATGACACTTCAGTTAGCTGATAGGTCCGTTAAAATTCCTCGTGGTGTGATCGAGGATGTTCTCATAGAGGTCGACAAGTTTATATATCCGGTGGATTTTGTTATCCTAGATACCCAACCTATCCCTGACTCAGAGAACCAAATACCAATGATTTTAGGTCGCCCGTTTTTAGCTACATCCAATGCGATCACTAACTGTCGAAATGGTATTATGAATTTGTCTTTTGGTAATATGACTATTGAGCTGAAAATTTTTAATATTAGTAAGCTACCCTCTGAACTAGATGACTCGAATATAGAAGAGGTGAACATGATAGGAACATTATTCGAGGAGTCATTACCAAACACTTTGTTAGAAGATCCATTAGAGAAATGCCTAGATCACTTTGGGATTGATTTTGATGATGATAATGTGATTAATGAGGTGACTGCTTTGTTAGATTCAACCCCTTTGTTAGATACTAGTAATGGATGGAAACCTAAGTTCGAACCACTACCAGTTTCTAAGTCTACCCTAGTTCCTTCTTTAGAAGAGCCTCCTAAGTTGGACCTAAAACCATTGCCATATACCATGAAGTATGTGCTTTTAGGCCCGTCTGAGACTTTACCTGTGATTGTTTCTTCCGACTTGGATAGAGATCAGGAAAGTAGGCTAGTAATCGTCCTTCAAAACAACAAGGAAGCTTTAGGGTGGACCATAGCAGACATTAAGGGTATAAGTCCTACTGTTTGTATGCATCAAATCTATTTAGAGGAAGACACCAAACCTTCTAGGGAGATGCAACGTCGACTAAACCCCAATATGAAAGAAGTAGTTCGAACTGAGGTTCTTAAGCTATTAGATGCAGACATTATCTACCCTATTTCAGACAGTAAGTGGGTCATCCCCGTTCAGGTTGTTCCCAAGAAATCTGGTATTACTGTAGTCCAGAATGATAACAATGAGTTAATCCCGACCCGAGTGACCACGGGTTGGCGTGTTTGTATTGACTATAGGAAATTGAACAAGTTCACTAGGAAGGACCACTTTCCCCTTCCCTTCATCGACCAGATGCTAGAGAGATTAGCTGGACATAGTCACTACTGCTTTTTAGATGGCTACTCTGGATATAATCAGATCGTTATTGCCCCAAAAGACAAGGAGAAAACCACTTTTACCTGTCCATTTGGTACCTTTGCGTATAGACGCACGCCTTTCGGGCTATGTAATGCCCCTGCGACTTTTCAACGTTGCATGATGAGCATATTTTCTGACATGGTAGAACGGTTCTTAGAGGTCTTTATGGATGATTTTTCAGTGTTTGGTTTATCTTTCGATGAGTGCTTGCATCATTTGTCATTAGTTTTGACTAGGTGTAAGGAAAAGAATTTAGTGCTTAATTGGGAGAAATGTCACTTTATGGTTCGTTCAGGAATTGTTCTAGGGCATATTGTATCTTCAAAGGGTATAGAGGTAGATAGAGCCAAAGTTGACCTTATTAAAACTTTACCGGTCCCAAAAACCGTAAGAGATATTAGGTCATTCTTAGGGAATGCTGGTTTTTATCGTCGTTTCATTAAGGATTTTAGCTTTATGTCTAGACCTCTTTGCAATTTTCTTGCAAAAGATGTTAAGTTTGTCTTTGATGATGCTTGTTTAGAGGCTTTTGAGAAGCTTAAGTCATTACTCACTACCGCCCCCATAGTCCAGGCACCCAACTGGAACCTACCCTTTGAGATCATGTGTGATGCTTCAGATTATGCTATTGGTGTTGTGCTAGGTCAGCGAGAAAATAAGTTACTTCATGTGATTTACTATGCTAGCAAAACTCTGACTGATGCCCAGTTGAACTATACCACTACCGAGAAGGAGCTATTAGCCATTGTGTTTGCCTTAGATAAGTTTAGACCCTATCTCTTAGGTTCTAAGATCATCATATATACTGATCATGATGCTTTAAAATATCTTTTTTCTAAGAAGGATACTAAACCTAGATTGATTAGGTGGATTCTGTTGTTGCAAGAGTTTTCTCCAGACATTAGAGACAAAAAGGGTGCCGAAAATGTTGTAGAAGATCACTTGTCTAGGCTAGTTGTTAGTTCCCCAGATGATTCCCTTCCTATAAGGGATAACTTTCCTGATGAAGAATTGTTCTTTGTTACCCAATCGCCTTGGTACGCAAATATAGTGAACTATCTTGTTACTGGTCGAATGCCCCAACATTGGGGTAAACAAGATCGTTCTAGGTTTTTATCCGAGGTTAAACACTTATTTTGGGATGATCCTTATTTGTTTAAGTATTTTCCAGACCATATTATTAGGAGATGTATACCTGACAGTGACCAGTCCAGTATTATTTCCTTTTGTCATGATCATGCTTGTGGGGGTCACTTTAGTGCTAAGAAGACTGCTGCTAAGATATTGCAGTGTGGATTCTATTGGCCTTCGTTGTTTAAAGACTCCCATAGTTACTGTGTCACTTGTGAACGTTGCCAGAAATTAGGAACCATTTCCCGTAGGAACATGATGCCCTTGAACCCGATTCTGATTGTTGAGGTCTTTGATGTGTGGGGTATTGATTTTATGGGTCCGTTCCCTAATTCTTTTGGTAACCTATACATCCTTGTCGCTGTAGACTATGTCTCTAAGTGGATTCAAGAGGTTGCGTGTAAAACCAATGACCATAGGGTTGTGATAGAGTTCTTGAAAGAAAATATACTTACACGTTTTGGTACACCGCGAGCTATAATTAGTGATGGAGGGTCGCACTTTTGTAATGGGCCTTTTAGGCTTCTGATGAAGAAATATGGTATTACACATAAGGTAGCTACCCCGTATCATCCACAAACTAGTGGTCAGGTAGAGGTTTCCAATAGGGAGATAAAACGTATATTAGAGAAAACAGTTAATCCTAATCGGAAAGACTGGTCGTCTAGGATTACTGATGCCTTATGGGCTTACCGTACTGCGTTTAAGACCCCCATTGGAATGTCGCCTTATCGGCTTGTTTATGGCAAGGCATGTCACTTACCTGTTGAGTTAGAACATAGAGCTTATTGGGCTGTTAAGCAGCTAAATTTTTCACTTGACGAGGCAGGAGCCCATAGGAAACTCCATCTCAATGAGTTGGACGAGATTCGTATAGATGCTTACGATAGTGCGAAGGAGTATAAGAACAAAATGAAACTTGTGCATGATAGAAACATTTTACGGAAGTCATTTTCTCCAGGTCAAAAATTTCTTCTGTATGATACCCGCTTGCATCTTTTCCCTGGGAAGTTACGTTCTCGGTGGACGGGTCCTTTTATTGTTCGCACTGTTTTTCCTCATGGAGCTGTTGAGATCGAGACACCGGATGGTAGTAGTTCTTCGAAGGTTAACGGTCAGAGATTGAAACCCTTTTTAGAGCCCTTTCCTACAGGTGATGTTGAGGAGGTCCCTCTGGAGGACCCTGTTTACCCTTGATTGACCATCGAGGCGGATTGTATGTTGTATATTAGTTTTTGATTTTCTTCACCCAGGTACTATCTTTCCAACTTCTCCTCGTGTTATGTTACTTTTGGTACTGCTCTTTCATTAGAAACATTGAGGACAATGTTAGATTTAAGTTTGGGGGTGGGGAAGAAACTTTTTGTTAGTTTTAAGTTGCAATAAATAAAATCCAGAGCCTAGAAATTTACGCCTATTAAGGATAGCACTAACCAATCTAAGTGGATGGAAACATTTTTGTTTTAGGAGTTGAGGAACCAATCTGACTAGATGGAAACATCTATAGAGTCTATTCATAAAAGCACAGAGCTCAGGTGTTAGAAATAACATGATAGTTTCGCCATATCTCGTCGAGTCCTTTTCACTTTCTATTTTTAGTTTTCTTTTATTTCAAGTGATTTGGTGGGGAACACGATTCAAGTTGTTACCTTTGCTATGGTGAAATAGAGTGACTGAGTTATCAACAAAAAAAAGAAGAAGAAAAAGACCGGACCAGTTAGACCAATCGGAATAAGTATTAACACTTGGATAGCAATATGCGTGTGTTCTCCCTGTTTCCGTCGCCTAAGCAAGCATGGAATTCAGGACCCGTGGGAACTATTGTGTAATATGCTGACAAGAAGCATGCGCTTGGATCAAAAAGATCTATTCATGCCGTTAAGTTAAAAAAAAATGGTTATTGTTATGTGTAGTCAACTGCTGGTTCCCTTGTATTTGCCAGTTTGTTGATCTAGATTTAAGTTATTGACCACTGGTTCCCTTGTATATGCCAGTGTGTTAATATTAGTCAGACCGGTATCTCAGTCATTTAGGTTAGGTTCATCTTGGCAGAGGCCTTCAGACAGATATGGGAAACACCGTTCACTTTTCAACCATCTACATTTTTCTTTTTCCATCTTCTTAATCTTTTCATGTGATTAGTATGACTCCGAGTATGATGTCCATTGTGAAACTATCTTAGTAGAGCTCTGTCACTTATATGAATTTTAGTATCCTTGAGTGCAAACTCGTGTACATCAATTGGAATTTCGCATCAGGGTTCTTCCTCTTAGAGTCAATAATTGTATGCCAACCAAGGAGGTTCTTTAGTGCTTTTCAAGGTTCTGCGTAGATAGCTAGGGTCTGTAGTATTGGTTTTTGTGGGTACACCTCTGATAAACCCACCCGAGATTAACTCGGTCAGTTTTCAAGAATAAATTTTGCTCGGGGACTAGCAAATAATAAGTTTGGGGGTATTTGATAGACACATTTTTGTGTCTAATTTGATCTCAATACTATATATTGTTGGCACTCGATTTTGTACTAATTTTGTTATTTTATGTATTTGTAGGTATTTTTTTGGAAATAAATATTTTTGGAAAATTCGGCTCGAAAAGTTGATTTTGGCACCCGGAGGACAAGTGTTATTCGGACTCTCGCTTTTGGATAAGGGGTAACCTAATTACTAAGGGGCACCCCCAGGTCACCCCAAGGCAGCTGCTATTCGCACCCCAGTTCAGGATAGGGGGACACCCTTTCTTCGTTTGAAAACTGAAAATTGGCGGGAAACGAAGAACAGTTCTGCATGATGTTTGATCGAGAAAATGAAGAAGTTGGAATGCGATCCAATCGCTGAAAATTGGCATAAAGATGTGATATGACATAGGGAAGACATTTTGGGCATCGAATTTGATCGACATTGGATGGAAAGCTCGTTTTAATTCACGAGCTCAAAACAGAGCAACGTGAAATGAACACGAGCTCAATCGTGTTTCTGCTATGCATGGAGTGATGTGGAGGCGCGGGAAAGCTTCTGAGGCGTGGAGAAGCTGATTAGGAGCGTACAGGGAGTGAGTTAACGTGTGGAGAATCTAAATTTGGTAATTATTCCTATTTCTGGGCAGCGAGCAATTAGAGGATTAATGGGAAATTATACGCATTGATGTTAGTATTTTTGGGCTCCAAAACACTATAAATACTAGCCTAATTCGTCGAAAAGAGGTTGGCAAGTCATTGGTAGAGAGTTAGAGCCGAGAGAATCAAAAGAAGAGGTCGACAGGCGAAGAAGTTTTGCTGCTGCTCAGCCAAGAACACGAAGAACATTGTACAGTCCAGGAGAGTCGTTGAAAAGTGTCGCTTAATTGCGACAATTTCCAATTCCTTTCTCGCGACGTAGGAATAGCGCTTACAGCACTTCAGTTGTGCCGTTCTTCCGTGACGCTTCCTTCGTGTCGCAACGGACGGTCTTAAATCGATTTTCCTATTATTTCATCATTTGTAATCAACTTTTGAGCATTAATAAAATCTTTGGAGATGTATTACACCATGATGAGCTAAACCCAATCCCAGGGGTGGCGGAGGAAGCCATTCACACAATATTTATGTGGTAATTGTTATTTATTTAATTTTTGCAATATTTTTATATGATTAATTGCATTGAAAAAAAAATGATTTAAATGGTTTTTATTAATCAATTGTATTTTCTCTTGATAATGCATGCTTAGTTTTATACTCTTGATGCATTATGCTTGCGACTAACATTTGATATTTTGGAAATCTGCTTTTGGAAATTATTAAGAATCAAATCAATTGTTTAATTTGCATAATTAAAAATTAAATAACATTACATAAATATTGTTGAATGGTGGAATCTTCACCTCTATTTTTCTCCATAAAAATTCACATCACTTTGTTTAATTTTGTTACATTTCTAAGTTTTAAAAAAAAAATCTATCTTCACAAGTCTGAAAAGAACCCTGTTTTAAAACCACTATCTACATCAACTTTTGAAAATACATCACTGAGCTTTGTGCTTTTATGAATAGACTCTTCTAGATGTTGCCATATAATCAGATTGGTTCCTCAACTCCTACAACCAAAATGCTTCCATCCACTTAGATTGGTTAATACCAACCTTAATAGGCATAAATTTCTAGGCTCTGGATATTATTTATTCATATTGCAACTAAAAAGTTTCTCCCATACCCCCAAACTTAAATCTAACATTGTCCTCAATGTTCTAAAGATGAAATTAAAAGCATGAACAGGGAGAAACTGTTACCATTTGAAGCAAAAGAGATAAGGAAAGATATTACCGTGTCGCATGAATGTTGGGTTACCTCCCAAGAAGTGCTAGGTTTAAAGTCTTCAGCCAGACTAAGAAAGGATTAGTCACCTCATAGAATAAAGTAATAGCCGAAATTTCTGTGGGTCATCAAAACCAAATAGAGCTATCACAAATAAAAGGAATCTGCAACCTGCCAAGAAAATTAACAAATAAAGCGCACCCTTGTCTAGTTTCCTGTTTAAGACAACTACATCTAGCTGTGGTTCAGGTTCAGGTTCTATAACTGGGTCCAAATAAAATATTTTCATGGGTTGGAATTCCTCAAAGCTAAGATCCGGTTCAGGTATTAGAGTCTGAAGAAACTCAAGTAAAATTTTAAAATCACATAATAATAACCTGAATAATTGAGGATCCTTAAAGTCAATCAGTTTTGACTCACACAGCTGACCACAATGAGAGTGGTGGTCTATCTTAAGCAAATGTATCGACCCTAATCTCTTAAAGTAATTAGGTTTAGTCTCAAAACTAAATAATTGACACATCTGAAATTTATACGTTCTCACAATTGGTTGAAAAATATTTGGTGGGAAAACAAAGTCGATCTTGGTATCATAGCCTGGTCTAACCTCATCAACCAGAGGATGGGTTTCTAACAACTGAACTTCCTTATGGACATCACTAGGTTCAGGAAAAAGTGTGTGAAGATAATCTTGTAAAATGGTTGAGGCACATATGTCAAGTCCCAAGTGAGGGACCTTTCTAATAGTTAAAGCACATGGAGAATGATAATCACCCCCAAACTTAGAGTTTTCAGTGTCTCTAGAAAGACTAGTCACAACTTCCCTAATTTCAAGGTCATTAGATTCCTGAAAATGGTTAATTGATTCTTCTAAGTATGGTTCATCCTCACTCATCTCTACGAGTTCACTTTCTTTGTCTAAGACTAATGTTTCTAAATCGCTAGACTCTAAAACAATATTCTCAGAAAAAACTCGTTCCTCTAAACCATCGTTGGCTTCGTAATCATAAGGAAATACTACATCGTCTAAAACGGGAGTATCTCTAATCAAATCCTCGTCCTTTTGAATAGGTGAATAATTATTAAAATTATTTGGATTTGAACTAGAAATAATATTATTATTAAGCTCAACTAGAGTAACAAATTCCTGACCGCTATGCCTACTTATTTCAAATTCTTCATCAACATTATCCTCATCATAATCATCATTATAATAACATGAAAATGGTTGAACCTCATCTAAACAAGTAGTGTTACTAATATTATCCTCGTCATCTTGATTATGAAAATTACTATCCTCAGATTCAAGGGTATTATTGGAAACACTTTATTGGAAATTAAGATTATTTCGAGCAATTCTTTCGTTCGTCTCAGCTATCAGCTTGAAGGATTCCACTATAGAAAGTTCTCTTTCGTCATAAACTAAGTTATTCATCTCAGCGAACTTACGTGTCGACTCCTCTAATTTCCTGAGAGACTCTTCTAAAGAAGGAATAGGAACTGAATGATCATAAAAAGGACTACTTTTCAAAAGTTTGATTGTATCCTCTAAAGACGAAGAACTAGTATTATAATCTTCTTGCTCGTAAGACTGATGCACATGCGGATAGTAATTGGGCTCACTATGGTATGAACCATAACCTTGAAAACGTTGGCGTTCCCAAACACTATTCTCGCTATGGTCATAATATTGATGATGTCCATATTCAAATTCGGGTCTATATTCATTGTATTGGCTTTTATCATACCAGTTCGACATTCTTAATTGCACGGAAATTCTACACAATCACAAACAAGGCCGACTCGACTTCACCAAAGCAAACCTAAATATTTCTAGCAAACAAAAAGCATGATGGCTCCACTTAGATTGTTTCTAGACTAGCTTCTATTTCTCGAAGGGGAATTCGTTACAATTTGAGAAAACCCCTCTTGATCAATCCGAGCTAATGTGAGATGAAACTGAGGCGAGGGAAGCTCAGTGGAGCTTTGATACCCAAGGCCTCGCCGGTTACAAGGCGGCGCAGTCACGCATTCAACTCAAAGAAACCGTCAAGAACTTCGAAGTATGCTCAAAGAGTAACCAATATTCTTCGAACGACTTTCCTATTAAGCTCGTTACCCTATAGGTCTCGTTCTAGTCAAAATTTTAGGCTTAGGTTCGCGTTTGGTTTCGTGTTCCTAAGGCGGGCAAGAAGAGAACGGTGATGAAATCCGAACCTTATCTTGTATGGCCATTCCTTGCCCTTTACTAGGAATTAAAAACAACCGTATTCAAATCCTCAACATATATTCACCTTAAGGAATACAGTAAACCCGCTGACAGGGGATTCGCAGGTGTTTCGAAAAACTTACCTCCCGTACCAGACGGGCGAAGAACCGCTGAAGTCGACTCGGGCCACAACTCCTATGTTATGTACGAACCCGAGGGGCCGAGGTGATATCGTAATCACCGTCCTTCCCTGCACACAGTTTGTATTTAAACCAACCCTTCCTTAGGGTTTAAAAATAATAATGTCCAAAGTCCAATGTCCAAGTGTCCAAGAAAAGAAAAAATTACAAAAATAGCAAACCCTAATACAGTTCTCTCTCTCTCTTTTTTTTTAATAAAGAAAAATAAACAAACCCTAAAAAAAAAATATCTAAAAAGAAATTGTCTTCTTTTCCATTCTTTTCGCTTTAATCTTTTTCTCCAAGTCTTTATGCTTTAAGTTCCAGTCTTTACGAAATCACCAAACTCCTTGGATCAATTCGCTCTATGATCCAAAACCTGTAGACAAAAGACAAATGCCCAAAAACGTAAAAAAGAACAAAAATAATAAAAACCTAAAAAATAAAAGAAAAGAAAACTAAGTCTAAAAACCCTAAAAGCAAATCCGCGTCGGCGGCGCCAAAAATTGATGTGATTTTAATTGTTGTAGAAAAAGTGGTAATAAGATTCGTTCAACTCGGACTCGATAAGATTGGGTTCTAGACTTAAAATAAAAATAGAAAATATATATACAAAAGGTTTGTCACAATGTCGAGAGAGACTGAGACTCAGGATTCCACCAAATTCCATTCATGTGATTCAAATAATAATTCCAATCAATTATAGATCAAATATTAAAAATATGGACTCTTATTCTTTGCCAAAAAGTAGATTTTTAAAAAGTAATGATTGTAAATCAAAAGCATGATGTATCAAAAATACATAGACCAAGCATACACCATCAAACGAAATCACACCCATTCAATAAAAATCATAAATCGATTAAAAATCAATGCAAATAGTCATAAAAGAATTATTAGAATTACCACATGCGTGAAATAGGGCTTCCTCCGTCATCCCAGTGTTGGGGTTTAGCTCCTCATATTAATCACTTGCTCAAAATACATGTTTATAGCCCAAAAGTTGATTAAAAGAGTGAAAAGAATAAAATCAGTGAATCTGCGACCCACAGAAGGCGTCCAGAAAAGAACGATAAAACTGAAGTGTTGTTTCTGTTGTTTTAAGACTGCCAGGCGTCTGTCCTTTTCACTGTAAAAGAACGACTGTCCTTGGAAGTATGTACTTCGTGTTCTTCGTGCTCTTCAATGGCAGCAGCAGCAGCAGAGACGTAACTTCCTGCAACTCTGATTCTCGCCTCCTGAGCTCTCCTCTCGACCCCAAACCTCTCCGTTCTTCTTCTAGGGGACCTAAGCATCCTATTTATACACAAAAGGGTCATTGAATCTTTCCCAAATCGTATCAAAATTCCCTTTTTCCTTTCTTGGCAGTCACGGCAATAATCGCTTCCCAAATTTGTTTCACGCGTTTCTGAGCTTTCCCACTTATCTCAAACTCTTCCTTAGATAGAATATGTACCTTTGGAACGAATTTCTTGCCTTTAATCTCTTTGAATATCCAGAATCAAACCCAACAGGACCGTGTTTCCTTATTTGCTCTGTTTCCTTTTTCCGGCCATTCCAGCTCAATTAGATCGATAAAAACGCATGTATTAAACCTGTTTTACTCTATCAAGTCTATCCCAATTGATTTCCAGTGTTGAATCTTCCTGAAACAGCTCCAAAAATCGAGTCCAAATTTGCCAGGCGTGAACTCATTTTTTCCCGCCAATTTTCTAATTTGAAACGTCAAGAAGGAATTCCCCCTATCCTGTGATGTTCTCCCTTTAGCAGCTGCCTGGAAATAGGCTACCCCTTAGTAATTAGGTTACCCCTTATCCAAAGTGAGAGTCCGAATAGCAAATGTCCTCCCAGGTGCCTTTAACAACTTTTCGAGCCAATTTCGCCGCAAAAGCTTATTTCTCCAAAAACACCTACAAATAGATAAAATACCGAAATAAGTACAAAAATGGGTACTAACAATATACACAAAAGAGATGAAAATAGACACATAAATGCGTATATCAACCAAACACAGATTGTTACATCTTTTCGTGTTTGCCTCCTCTGATACCAATTGAAAACAAGAGGGTACCCAAATATACCTCAATCTAAAACTTTTCCACCTATAAGTCCTTTCTCCGAAAGTGATTGTCTATGGACCGAGTCGAGACAATAAAACTAATCGGTTCACACTTCATGTGATCGTCTATGGATACGAGATTGAGACAATACAACAACAAGATAACTTGTGTGATTGACTATGCATACAAAATCGAGACAACACAAAAACGAAGTATGTCTACTTGATAAATGGTTCGGACTTAACCAAACACAATATGATTACTATCAAGTAAATAAGACTTAACGTTTGTGTATTTTACTTCTAATTATAATAAAAATAATTATAATTGCGGAAATAGAAAAGTAAAAGACACATCAAGATTTTGTTAACGAGGAAACCGCAAATGCAGAAAAACCCCGGGACCTTGTGCAGAATTGAATACTCTCAGGATTAAGACGCTATACAAAATCAAACCAACTTCGTATAGTTGAGACCAAGCAACTAAACCTATAGTTCACCTAGTTCTGTCTGTATTCCCACGCCTCCAACTTGTGATAAGTCACGTACTTGAAAAAATTCCTTTGGTTCGTATTCCAAACAGTAAAGGAATAACAAATATGTTTTGTAACAACTCTTTTCAACCAAGTGATATGAGTTCGACAAAAGGCTCTTCCGTTTATCCCAATAAACTCCTTTGTCAGGTCCTTAGATCTATCTAATAACAACTACCAAAGTAATTTTCAAGATTTTGCAATCAATACTTTGAATCACAAAGAATTGTATTGATGCCGATCTACTCAACTAATCAATCCAATCTACCACAAGGATAAACCGATTATAGTTGGATCCTCTTTCACCGAAACAAGTATTATGCACACCAAAGATTATGAACCCAAATCAGAAATCTTCTTCGTCTTCAAATCTTCTTAGATCTTCAATAAACACCTGCACACAATCAACTTGAATCTCTTGTGATCAATCACACACAGAACGGAGTCTATTCACAATGGATTCTCACAAGACATCTTTAGATCTACAAACATTCTAAGGATCCCCGTCGAAACTTCGATCTAGTTTGAGTGAATCTTATATCAGAAGAGAAGATTCTCAAGCATAAACAAACTAGGTGCAATCAAAGTTCAACAACCGTTAGTCAATCAAATCAATCGAAAACTAATAATAAACTGCAATTATCTAGTTTCCCACCGACGGTACTCGTAGAGCTTCCCAATCCCCAAGAAGTCTTTAAAACAAGCGGTCGTAAGAAATTTCGTCTATGTGATTGATTAAGAACACTCAATCACCAAACATGGGTTTCACGGTTCTACCAAAACAAGTTTCGGTTCTACCTCCATGTGGGTACTGGAATTAGTCACACTAGCTTTCCAAAATTCGGTTGACTAGGTACTAGGATGGGTTCCCACATATATATGGTATCTAACTTGTATTTGTTGCACATGTCCATAGGATCGGTTCCCAATATCTAAAAATGTGTTGCACATGTTCATATGATCGGTTCCCAATAACTAGAAACTTGCTGCACCTCTTACAAGTATCGGTTCCCCTTTGTGATCGGTTGCACCTCTTACTAGGATCGGTTCCCCTTTGCCTAAAGTTGGTCATACCAATTACAACAAATCTATCATACCATCTCAGGTGATTACTTAAGATCGGTTTCACTAATAAAAGTCGTACAATACAAAAGTAAGGCCTTGCGAATAGTTTTACCAAGAACATAAACAAGTCATGAGCGGTTATACTAATCACACATATTGGTAGTTCAAAAGATACGCAATGAATAACAATACCAATCATCCTGGAGATTTCCCTTTCGATTCACGAAACAAGTTCTTGAATTTACTTCCTTTGAATGAATGTAAAACATTGTTTCCTAGGATGAAATCTTCACATCATACCCATACATAACCACAATAGCATTCAAACGATTATGTTGATGTTTTATATATGAAGTTCAAAAGATAAGTGTTATACTTCGTATTGTATTCCTTAATACTACGTCTAACTAGAGTATAATCATTCATGCTTCGCAATTATGTTTTCAATATGCACGACTTGAAAGATAAGTTAGGGAATGAAATAGTTCAATTCAAACATCACAAACCTCAAGTGGAAGGATGATGTTGTCGTTTGAGCTCCTTACTTCTTCACTTCTTCAAGTCTTCATGTAATATTTGTAATGTCTCGTATCCTAACACTTTCAAGTTAACCTATACAGAGTTGACTATAGTACATAATCAAGCGACTCTTTAAATGAGTTTTGGCTCACTAAAATATGACAACCAAACTTGACATACCAACACTTGGTGGGTTCAACCGAGCTATGCTCTAACAATCCCCCCTTTGTCAATTTTAGTGACAAAACTATTACATCATATGGATAAAAAAATTACAAGAATTCATTACACATACACTTGATTCCCGAATTCAACAACACAATAACCTGTATACATTCAATCCATAAATGCCGCTGTTGACATTAAAATACAAAGCTAATTGTAGATTTTCAATCCGCATGTCTTTGTTATTTCTTTGTAGTCCATATAACTACAAGTATCAATGTGATATGCTACACCCCCCCC